>NC_090412.1:25972316-26272316 GCF_036365525.1 Heterodontus francisci | reverse complement strand
CCAAGGGCGGGACTGGAAGCGGAGAGGTTCTCTGCTCCGAGGAGGCAGGAAGTCAACTTCCATAATTAAAGGCTCAATTAGGTGCCGTTTTATGGTGCCATTGGCACTTTGATGATGGTGGGTTGACCCCCCCCCCAGCTGGTAGCTGCCAGCTAAATAGTGACAACCTCCCAGAGCGGGCTCACTGGCAGGGAAAGGCAGATTTCCCCAGAGGAGTTCCCCCTTTGACATTCAGCCCCATGATTTTTTTTCTACTTACCTGGAGTAGTCTCCAGGTCTCCTGCATTCCTCAGCGGCGAGCACCTCTCCAGAGGCTTCAGAGCTGCTAGCCCTCTGATTGGGACAATTACAGGCCGCCTGTGGTAAAATTGCTGAGCGGGTGCCACTGCCAGCAAGGGTGGGCTGAGGACCCGCTTTTCACCCTGGCATCAGGGTCCCGGATCGCCTTGTATAATTCAGTCCATTCTCTTCCGTACATCAAAATTCTGATGCAGTAAGAGATGAGAGAGCACTTTCTGTAGAAAGGGAGAAATTTCTTCTCAAATTCTGTCTCTCCCTCTCTTGTGTTTTAATCTCTCCTGGTACATTATTCCTTTGTAACTGGTGGTGAAAGAAGGAAATCGACTTCTTTACCTCCTCCCTGTCATTAACTTTTTTCATATTTTGAGAGGATCTTCCCATTTATTTTCCTCCATTTTCTGCACTGGCTCATAATGGGATGAGCACAGGTTCTGGGTGCCTTGTCCAAATGACCGTTGTACTCTGCTTGGGTAGAGTCATGTGAAGCAGTTATCCATTTGGTCATGGTGGAGGTGGATTCATAGCAGAGCCCAATTCTATCCTCACCTGATGTCTTCACACATGGACATTCGAATTGGTATCACTGGACTGCAATCAGCAACAGAAATCTGGCTCATTTACCCCATCCCTCTACTCCAGGTCCACTTGTAGTGTCTGTCCGCACCTAAGGCTTTCTCATTTGACACAGTCCATTAATCAAGCTCCTGATCCGTATAACTCAGCTTCACACTGGTGTTGACCACTGCACAAACTGTCCATACTTTACCAGTCTCTCTCAATGGGGTGGGTTCACAACACAGCTGGGGTAGGAAGTACAGAAGTGCTGACTGGTGCAGGAAGAGGTGTTCCCCTGAGGCGCATTGTTCGGGCATTGTAGAGGGAGCTTCACTTTGCATCTACCTCTGCTATATCCGACATTGGAGTGCTTAAAGCTGACGCTGGGGTTGGGATATTATCTGGGGGACAGGAGCCTTGGCCACTGGCTAAAGTGCTGGCGAGACCACTGCACTGCCTCCTCTGGGGAAGGCCTACTGCATTACGAGCCAATTAGGCACTTAAGTGGACACCAGTGGGCCTTCCCGGGCTGGAGGGGTTTTGCAGGGTGGGGATCGTGGGGGAGGGGGTTGGCATCAAGGGCAGGGAGGTGGCTCTGAGAGGATCCTCCCCTTCCCAAGGCTGGGATCAGGCACTAAGTGCCCCCCCACCCCCCACCCCCTCCCCAGATTCAGCAAGCAACCTGCACAGGTTCGCTTGGTGTGCTCCCCGTGTAGCAACAGACCCGCCACTGCTGGGCTAATAATTGGGCATTAATTGACGGCTGGGCGGGAAAGCCGTCCATCGTCCTTCATGCCATGGACAATATGGGTGGAAGGGGGAAGGTGACCGGGTCCCCCACTCCTGCCACCATCCCACCTGATTATATGCTCTCTCCGCCTCCAAAGTGGTTGCGGGGGAGAGAATAAAGGTCCCCTCGCGGTGTCCGAAATGGAAGATATTCCTTTCTCCATGACAAACAGCCCTCAGCTTGATGAGCGTAAAACAGGAATCAATTAAAAAGAAAAACTTCAGTGCTGTAAATATAGAAGTGGGATTGATGAGCTGTGATAACTAAATGATTCCTTCCCTCCAGACACCTGCCAGCTCCTCAGGGTCCCACTGGAACCAGACCTGGAAATCCTGCAACAACTATAGCTGATATCTTGCGAATAAGGAAAGCCTTCTCGGTTCATTAGTTCAGTAAGCTGCTCAGATCTCTGAGGAACTCTGTGATTTTAGGACAAAGCTAGGCCCAGTCTGGGCTCAGGAAAGGAAGAAGAAAGAAATGAGCTGGGGTTCCCATGACTGATTGACTGCCCCTGCTGGGAATTCCTTTTGTGTGCACTGTGCAGTCGAATAGCCTGCTTGCCATGTTCACATATAAAAGGTGGCCGTTTCGGTGAGATACAGGTTGTCATCAGCCGTGGAGTCATACCCCAGCAAGAATCAGCACCTCACAAAGTGAGGAGGATGGGAGTCGAAACTGGGAAGAAGGAAATAAAAAATGAACAACCAATTAAGCGGCCTTTGTCGAATTGAAACACATCAGATTTTTGTAGCACTGTCAGGGGGCCATTTGGCCCATCGTACCTGTGCTGGCACTCCTGAGACTCAAGGCACTAAGTGTAAGAGCAATTTCTAAGTGAGGAGGCATATTCGAGACAGTCTCATCCTGTGGGCCCATAAGTGCTAAAAGGTGTGGCTTCAGATTATCAAAACTCCTTTCACATGAGATGCAAGAGCTGAAAGATATTCCCTGCTCTTTTGGCCAAATTTGGACCCAAATCTGGAAGTGATAGGCTGGTGTGTGCTCCCCTGACCAGAGTTTGGATGAGGGAGCCAGTTGCGGTAATTATTTCATCGACAACAAGATGATTTGGTTATAGAATTTCACCAGTCTTTGTTTTAAATGCTTCTTGGAAGCAGGCACTTTAATGAAGGAAACATAATCCAATTCTAATTTAAAAAGACGAAAACGGAACTGAATCAGACATAGATTTAGTTATGTAGCCGCTGGAAGACTGACAAATCCCAGCTGGAGATACAAACAGAAGCTCCCTGTTGATCAAATGCAAACAAAATTCAGACTGTCTACTGACACCACTATGTCAGCCAATGAGTTGGAGGCAGGGTGGGGCTTACAGCAGGACTCAAAGCCAAACAGTCTATTTTACGGCAAACAGAGTCTATTTAAACAGCATACTACAGCAAACAGTCTACAGAGTCTATTTAAAAAGAGCCTCTATGAACTACAACAAACAGAACACCTGACTGAAACTACAGTTAATTCTCCCACAAAAAGCAGAGTGATTTCTCCAGCAATTTGCAGTGAGTGGGGGATATTTGCATAATCCAAATTATGGGCTGGATTTTAAGCAGCCCTCGACATTGAAATCTGTGGCGGTGGGGGGCCTGAAGATGGCTCCGGATGAGGTCCGCCATGGACCTTGACGCTGGCAGGGCCTAACCCGATCCTCCTGGCAGCGGTGAGGCACTGTGGCGGCACCCCCGCCACTCGGCAATGGGATCACAATCACTAAATTCAAATTAATAAAATTAATGCATTTACATATACCTACCTCAGAGCTTGAGGGCCCTCAGTGATCTTCGGCGCAGTGACCGGCACTCCTGCACCTTCAGATCCTCATCCGGAGAAACGAGGCACCACAATGGTGGGAAAGAGGTTCATTTATCAGTGCAGGAGCGGGAGACGGGGTCAAATAAAGGTCATGGGGATGATGGGAAGGTTTGTACTTTAAACATTGTGCAGTTTGAAGGGGGGAAGGTCAAATGTTAAAGGTAAGTATTTTGGTGGGGTGGGGGAGGGCAAATAGTTAATGTAGTTGTTATTCGGGGGGGGGGGATAGGAAAGGGACAAAAGAAATTTTCATTTTATTGAATATGTCTTTAAAATTTTAAATAAGCCGCACACGCAACTGACGCCATTGCCGGGGACGGACAGCCTGCCCCGGCTATTTAAATGAGCCGCCGCACTTGAGATTGCGGCGGCTGTTTGGGGTGCGGCCCGTGCGGGTGGGCCGCCATTGTTTGAACTTGCCGCCAATCCAGCCCCATGTGTGTAAAATCAGAGCCAGTCACGTACAGCAGTGCGTGATTGACAGGGAAAATAGCCAATCATCTCTATTCTGGCGGAACGTCTGGTGTCACCCTATGCAGTCGACAAAAATTGGCCAATTTGAACACAGGTTTGCAATCACCCTTCACTATTGTGCTCTGTATTGTTTGATTTTTGTGTTAGGACGTGGGGGAAAGATTTGTACAATTCTGTGCTTTTCCGAGCCCGCAGTGATCATGAAATGTAACCAGATGTCCTGATCCTCTGCATGTCTTGTTTCTAATCCATGTTCAGCTTAGAACCAGCGAAGCAGCCATGCAAACCTTTGGTGGACACGGAGTCTGAAGTTTACAAGATGCTGCAAGATAACCAGGAACCGGAGGAGCTGCCCAGACAGTCAGCCTCGTTCCGTGTGCTGCAGGAGATCCTGGAATGTGAGGGCAATGGTAGGACCATGGCACAAGCAATGAGAGGGGCTATACCGTCATACCACATGCCTTTTCATGGCATAAACGTGACTTGTATTCCCCAGGGTGTAGAAGATTGAGGGGTGTCTGATCGAGCTGTTTGAGATGTTTGACGGATTCACTAGGGTAGATGCAGAGTAACTATTACCTTAGCTGGGAGAATTAAACACAAGGGATCTAATCTTACAATTAAATAGAACAATCAGGAAGCACCTTTCACACAAATAAATGCTAACCCTCCACCACTGTCCATAAAGACTCCAGGAATTAAGGATTAATCTCCCAGGCACAAAAGCAAAATACTGCGGATGCTGGAAATCTGAAACAAAATCAGAAAATGCCGGGAACACTCAGCACGCCCAGCAGTATCTGTGGAGAGAGAAACCGTGTTAATGGAGGGAATTTTATGCTCTTCCCTGCGGTGACTTTGGAGGCTGGGAGAGCATATAATCGGGCGGGATGGTGGCAGGGTTTCGTCCTCTATGCAAATTATGCTCACTGGAATGGTAATTGAACAATAAAGACCAGGAGATCCCAGGTTCCAGTCCTAGTCTGTGCTGAGATACTGGATCTCATCTGAGCCAGGAATTGGGGCATCACAATCGGCCTCAGTGCCTTAGGGAGGGGAAATTCAACCAGGTGACCTGCTGCTGATCACTGTCCAGTGCCCCTACTGAGAAGCTCGTGTTGGGTGAAAGCAGCATTAGTGCCTGTGGTGCTTCTCAAGGTTGAACAATTCCCCACCTCTGTCACTTTTTAGGCTCAGACATGAACAAGGTACTGAGTGTGATTAGCACCCTAGGAGCTCTACACAGTGAGGGTCACAACCCTCAGTTGAAGAGGGCGAAAACGGGCAAAACAACCTCAGAAATCTTGAACTAGTCTCTCTCAATTAGTCCGAGATCAGGGAAATAGGTTCCAGCCTATTTTAATTGGGCCACTTGGAGTGGCACTGAGTGACCCCAGTGTGACTGAACAGAAACAAGCACCCCCCCACACAATCTGAGGAGGGCACCTCCAATCAAATTTTTGAAAAAGCTGCCGTCCCCTCAAACTGAAAGAAGCTTAAAGTAAAATCGAACCGTGATCGTGTTGTGGTCACTTATTCAATTCGCTTTTTGCGGTCTGGTTGGGATTTAAGAAGAATGGTTGCCTTGCTGTGTCAGACTGGTCCCAGTGCTTCACATCCAATAATTACTACTTGAAGTGGAGTCACTATGGGCCAACATGGCAACCAAAGGAACATGATCTAGGCATTGTCTAGACAAATTAGTCAAACTAAACAAACCTTATTCAAACCAGACATGTGTATATATTTCTTTAGCCAATCTTGGCTTACAGCCAAGACCTCAGCGATGGTCTTTCAAAACTCTATTGCAGTTTAGTAGCTTGTGCGACTCTTGCTGGTTAGAATGTGTGGAGTTGGGAACAGTTGATTGGAGGCGCTCACTTAGCAATCAGGGAAGTTCATTGGTTATAAAGCACTGGGACATCCTGACACAACAAAGCGCCAACTAAATCCAGGTTCTCCTTAAATCCCAACCTGACCGCAGAACGCCATGACGAGTTCCTGACTTAGTACTTGCCTCATCACATGCCCCAAAGTGCTTTACAATCAGTGCTTTGCAGGCAAGTGTGGGGCAGCTAATTTATACACAGCAAGATCTCAAGACAACAAATGTGATGAATGAGCCATTCATTCAGAGCCATGCTCTGAAATTATTGAACTCAATGAGTTGAACATTGAGTTGAACATGACGGGCTCCATTTTACTTTTATTTTCAGCTATTTTTTTTCTCTTTCCTTTTAAAAAAAAATTTTTTGTGTTTATTTTATTTTATTTCATCTTAGTTTGTTCAGTTTGCTTACCCACTTTTTTCATGTTTGTACTTGTGGCTGTTCAATTTTCAGTCTGTTAACACCCTATCTGTATTAATGCTTTGTCTTTCAACACACCATTAACATATTGTTTTCCTTTGCTCCACGACCTTCTGGTCAGCTATTCTGTGACCTTGTCCTATCTCCACCTTCTCCTTTGTTATCTCTTGCCCCACCCCCGCTTTACTTGCTTATGACCTTTTACATTTCTAATATTTGCTAGTTCTGAAGAAGGGTCACTGACCTGAAACGTTAACTCTGCTTCTCTCTCCACAGATGCTGCCAGATCTGCTGAGTATTTCCAGCATTTCTTGTTTTTAATCCATTTTTGATGGTTGGTTTGAAGGAGGAATATTGGTAAGGGAAACTGGGAGAACTCCCTGTTCATCTTCAAACAATGCCAGGAGACGTCACCCAAACAGGCTAAAGGGTCCTCAGTTAACACCTCATCTGAAAGACGGCACCAATGACAATGCAGCACTCCCTTAGTACTGCACTGAAGTGCCGCTCTAAACCCGGAGTAGGATTTGATCCTAAACCTCCTGAGTTTGATCAACTGAATCGACATAAGTTCTAATCATCAAACTAACAGCACCTGAACTAACAGCACATGAAAATACCGGAGAGTGGGAAACAGCAGCGGTGTGTCTGTCTGTCGGAGATCACTGGGGAAGGAGGGGGTTACTGTTGGAGATCACTGAGACGGTGGTGGGCGGGGGGGGGTGATTGTTGGAGATCACTGGGGGGTGGTTTATTGGAGAACACTGGGGCGGGGGGTGACTGTTGGAGATCACTGGGGGGGGGGTTTACTGGAGATCACTGGGGCGGGGGGTGACTGTTGGAGATCACTGGTGTGAGGGTAGGTATCACTGGGGTGAGGGGGGGGCGGTTACTGTCCATTTCTTAGGCAACCTGATTTCTGCAATTCTGGTAAACACTGGGTAAACCTGATCCACAGGGACACTCAGGCCGCAAGATGACAGCACTTAAACGTCTTGTTTTTTTAATTCATTCTCTGGGAGTCGCTGGCAAATTGGGCATCAATTAAACAGCCTTAAATGTGCTTGACAAGGTGATGATGAGCCGCTGTCTTCAACCACTGCAGTCTGGGTGGTGAAGGTACTCCCAGTTGTTAGGGAGAGGGTTGCAGGATTTTGACCCAGCGATAATGAAGTAATGGTGATATATGTCCAAGTCAGGACACCGTGTGACTTACAGTTGAACTTGGAGATGATGGTGTTTCCATGCACCTACTGCCCTTGTCCTTCTAGGTGTTAGAGGTTGTGGGTTTGGGAGATGCTACAGAAAAAGCCATAGTGAGTTGCTGCAGTGTATCCTATAGGTCGGACAACACTGCGGTCATGGTGGTGATGGAGGAAATTAATATTAAATATTGTTAATGGAATAAAGATGGTGCTCTGGGTTTGTGACACTGTCCTTGTCCTGATATTTTCAGAACAGTCGGAAAAGCCGTCTGGGTTCCGGAAAGTGAAAGCCCCTGCCACGAAGATTGGCTCTACGGTCGGGAGTGTGCAGAAGTTGCCCCTGTGTGAAACTTGTGGCTCCGGGATCGTGTAAGTGTGAAATATCATTTGCTCATTGTGCTGCACGATGGTGACTCAGCAGTAAGGGGCCTCGGTGCCATCGGCTGGGATCCTGCTCCTGATCACTGCCCAGTGACTGCTGCTACACCCCTGGCACACTTCACTGCCAGGAGCTGGGGGGGGGGGGGGCGGGGGGGAGCGGGGGTCAGAGAGGGAAGACAGGGAAACTTTATAAACACATCTTTTTGTTAAATAACTCATTTAAGCCAAGTTTGGAGGCATTTAATCTTCCCAGTGTTCTTAAGTAAACATTGATCAGGACACCAGGGAGAATTCCCCTGCTCGTCTTCGAAATAGTGCCACTGAATTGTTTATGGTTACCTGAGAGGGCAGATGGAGTCTTAGTTTAATGTCTCCTCGGAAAGACGGCACCTCCAACAGTGCAGCACTCCCTCAGTACTTCACTCTCTGGAGTGGGACTTGAACCCACAACCTTCTGAATTGGATGAGATTGCTACCACTGAGCCAGGCTGACATGTTATATTGAATGCAGGGGGAGTGGAGAGAGTCAATAAAACAAGAAATACCCAGTTGTTGTTTCAGTCCCATCAAAAGCAGACTAAGGTACACAGCCACACAAAGATGAGAGGTTACAGACCTGAAACGTTAACTCTGTTTCCCTCTCCACAGATGCAAGTTACACAGCCTTTGGCTGATATTTGGTTTTATCCAAGTCTTGCTGTCTTGCTGGACTATTTGTGGTTGGTTCTCTGCGTAAGCTACTAGATTTAGTCAGTCTGGAACACAGACAAATGTGTTAATGCTTCATGTTGCTCAGCTTTAAAGGAAGCGATTCCCCTGGTGCCCACTTAATATGGCAATGTGTACCAGTGCCAGGATTTAACTCAGCCACACTAGGGAAAGGAAAATCCTCCAGATGCCTACTTCTGATCGCAGACCATTGACTTCATTGCTCTGAGTGCACCAGAGTGGATATCAGGATTGGGCACTGATGTGATGCCTTACCCACACTGACTTTCTACACTGAACAATGACCATTTGAGCAAGGGACTGGAGGCGGCCTGGTGTCTATCGATCTCACCCTGCAGCAGCAAGAGATGCTACAATAGGCTTCAGCATCATTCAACCAGGATCCAGCTCCAGATTGCTACCCAGTGGCCCAGTACAACTGTACTCAGCAAGGGTCTCCGCCAAGAGGGGGTGGAAACAGGGAAACTTCTTAAACACCAGGAGAGGAGAGGGAGAAACCTACGTCCTGTGGTCTGAGAGGAAGGAGGGGGGGGGGGGTTGGGGGGAGACAAAAGATTGACAAAATGCAATTTGAAAGGAAGCTGGATATTGTTGGCTATCTTGAATTATGCTTTACTGAAAAAAAAATAATAAAGGCTGTCTTATTGTAGATTCTTTTTTTCAAATCTTGCAGGGGGATCATTGTGAAGGTGCGCGACCAGTTCCGTCACCCGGAATGCTACGTCTGCACCGATTGCGGAACAAACCTGAAGCAGAAAGGACATTTCTTTGTGGGGGACGCGATCTACTGTGAACAGCACGCCAGGGAGCGGACCACACCCCCCGAAGGCTATGATGTCGTCACTGTCTTCCCCAAGTCATAAGCCACTCTCTGAAGCAATGTTCCTCAAATCCTGTGAATACGTGGCTGAGCTTGTATGCCTACCTGTGTACAGGAGTTAACATTAACTACCTTTCACACAACATTTTCCTAAAAAATAAATTCTGTAATCACTTAATACAAATATCTCACCAATGTAATGAGACATCATTAAACTACAATTCTACAGGTCTTCATTTCTTAAGTCTTTTTTTTATCCAAATGGTCCTCTTGGTTCCTTTTGCATTTTTATTCTCCATCTGTGAGGGTGGCGCAGTGGTTAGCACCGCAGCCTCACAGCTCCAGCAACCTGGGTTCGATTCTGGGTACTGCCTGTGTGGAGTTTGCAAGTTCTCCCTGTGACCGTGTGGGTTTCCGCCGGGTGCTCCGGTTTCCTCCCACAGCCAAAGACTTGCAGGCTGATAGGTAAATTGGCCATTGTGAATTGCCCCTAGTGTAGGTAGGTGGTAGGAGAATTGTGGGAATGTGGTAGGGAATATGGGGTTAATGTAGGATTAGTATAAATGGGTGGTTGTTGGTTGGCACAGACTTGGTGGGCTGAAGGGCCTGTTTCAGTGCTGTATCTCTAAATAAAAAATAAATCTGTCTTGAAAGGTTGGCTGGTACAGGGTACATTTCCACTGTACGCTGCTCTCCCCAGCCCTTCGCTGGGGTTGACTTCATTGCTGGTGTGGAGTTGAAGGGTTTTCACTCTGAATTGAAATCCCGGGAGTGCTCGATTCTGACAAGCGTTTGAGCCCTCAACTGCTATTCTCAAGTTGACAAGTGCAAAGATGTAAAGTGCAAACTCAATGAATGTTGGCAGCATTGGAACATAAGAACAGGAAGAGGCCATTCAGCCCCTCAAGCCTGTTCCACCATTCAATTCGATTATGGCTGATCTGCATTTTAACTCCATCTACCCGTCCTGGTTTTGTAACCTGTACTTAACAAAAAACAATTTTTCAACTGACAGTTTTTTGGGGGAAGAGCCTTCTAATTTTCCATTACCTTATGTGTGAAGAAGTAACGTGTAAACCGTGGTTTCTTTAAAAGGGGCTGATTCCTTGCTTTAGCCTGAACGCAAAAAAGAAAATCAGAATTGCTGAGGCATGAAGAAAACATCCCAATGAATGTCTGAACTTCTTTTGTTGAAGGCAGTTAGAGGTTCGGTGCCACATCAACAGCCCATTAAATGGGATGTTTTGCTTGTTGTCTTTTGCTATTTTATACAAAGCCACTGAGAGCCTCTCCTGCTGGTACTTTAACTGTTCGTTGAATTTCGTTGTACCATGCATTGGTGAACAGTCTAGTTGATATGAATTAAACTCTAATGAACTGACTCCCTTTTCTTAAATGCTCTCAGCGAGCGGTGACAATCAAGCTCAGCATGTCCCGTGGTTAGACAGAGACAGAAACATCATATACAATCAGGCTAGGTTCTATGCTGGTGTGTACGCCAGTTTGGAGCCTGTGGCCTACAGCCATCAGAAAGAAACAAAAGCCCTGGCTTCATCGTGTGCGAAGGGGAATCTGCCTGTGCGGCACAATGCGGATAAGAACTCAGTCCCTAATTTAGAAACTAAAAAGTGGAGCTAAGTGCTCAACAGGGGAGCTTCCTAATCCTTTTGGGGCCTGGAATTCAGGAGTAGCAGGTTCCTAATGGAATTAGATAAGCAGTAGATAACTACGTTGTACTCAACAGACAATAAAAGGTCTTCAAACTTTCAGAGTTTCAATCAAGTCAACAAATGTATAATTCCGAAAAAGGAAGTGGACTATGCTGTTAATACATATTTGTGGGACAGGCACAATGGGATAGATTCTATAGATTAGGACTCCCAGTGTGGGGGAATCACATGATGGGAATGCACAGCGAGAGCTTGAACGTAGAAGCCAACACACTTCCAAAATTTTCTGTTAGTTAAAAAATTGGGTTAAAGCGGGTAGCGCTCAAGCCCCTGAGTCATGAAATTATGGGTTCAAGGCTCACACCAGAGTCTTGAAGACAAAATCAACGTGCATTATAGAGAGAGTGCTACACTGTTGGAGGTGCTACTTTTCAGGTGAGATGTGAAACTGAGGTCCTGTCAGGTGGATGTAAAAGGTCTCATGGCAGCATTTTGAAGAAGAACATGAGAAATACCTGTGGTGTCCTGGCCAATATCCCTCAATCAACATCATCAAAACAGACGATCTGGTCATTATCACAATGCTGTTTGTGGAAGCTTGCTGTGCTTAAAGTGGCTGCCTACGAAGTGGTTTTGTCCATTCCAACACTTCTAAAGTGTTTTCATTGGCTGTAAAGTGATTTGAGACGTCTTGAGGTTGCAAAAAGCACTTTCGAAATGGTTCCAGACTTCCTGCAATAGTCTGCACTGGCAAAGAGGGTCATTCTTTGTGCTATCACCTCATACAGCACTGCCTCCAACAATCAGCAAACAAGGGCTGTGTTTTGCTTCTCTTTCCCTTGGCCAGAGGCACGGTTCTTTCTCCTGCACCATCCGTTAGGTTTGAACGACTATTTTTGTTATCCAAGCAGCTTTTTGTAAACTTGAGGTACACATTACAAAATTTAAGGAACCTCTGTAATCCCCACATGCTGCAAATTTTATTGATCATCCTTTTTAAGCAATCTTTATACGCGCACTCCGATAGTACCATTCTGGGACTTCCATCCTCCGCCTTCTCCAAAACCCCAGTGTTGTGACAGTGCACTTGTACTCCCGGATCTCTCTGCTACTCGACATTGTATCGCTTGGGAAGGTAAAACTGAAGCACATGTAGGAGGGTTGCACTGTGCACTGATCTCCACCGGATGCCACATAATAGACTGCGCATTACGTCAGCAGTCAGCACGGAACTAAGGTTTGTGCTTTTAAAATGAGGCCGAGCAAAACAGACTTTTTAGATGCAGAAAATGAATGGAGTGACAGAGACAGAAAAATAGGGAGAGATTGAGAGTGATAGAAACAGTATGAGTGCAAGACTGAAACAGACAGCGAGGAAAGAGACAGATTGGAGTTGAGGGGGATGTCTCCAGATTTGATGATAATATAGTATTTCGGGGATTGGAAGCAGAGTGGGTTCAGGGGCCGGAAACAGCGAGGGTTTGGGGGGTGGAGGTGGCAACCTGGAGGCAGGAAGCAGTGACCTGGAACTGTTTTATTGACATACCTGCAGGACAAGATCACACCTATGTCTGTGGCCAATCTGGGCCCTGCCAGTCAGTACCTTTCAACATTAACATTGAGAGCTAATGGCTAAGGGATGAAAACCTGACAAAATCTGGAGTGGAGTCCCAGTAGATGTTAGCACCGTCTGGCAACTCCTGCAACTGAGTAGGCTGCAGACGTATAGGCTATCATCTTTCCTCTGGACACCGGCCTATGAGGTCGAGAGGGGAGAGCAGATGCTTTGCAAGTCTGTACCTCCTAAAATTATGCCGAGGCTGCGCAGAAAATAAAGAAAGATAACTTTTCAGCTTGGAAGCTGGAATGTGAGGACTATGTGTCCTGGAATGATCAACGACCCACACTCCACAGCTAGTCTACGCAAGACAGCCCCGATTGACTGTGAGCTACACAAGCTTGGTGTCGACATTGCCGCTCTACAAGAAACCAGATTAGCTGACACAGGCTCTATTCGAGAGGCTAATTACACCTTCTACTGGTATGGAAAGAGTGATGGAGTAGGTTTCACAGTGAGTAACCAGCTGACACAGTCAATTGAGCCACCAGTAGCAGCCTCGGACTGCCTCATCACCCTGCAGTTATTATCCGATGGAGGCACAGTCAACATCATATGCGTCTACGCAGCAACTCTGAACGCCAGCATCTCAGATAAACAGCATTTCTATGACTCCCTAGGTGATGTTCTGAGGAACACTCCGAATGGCAAGAGGCTATTCATCCCGGATGACTTCAATGTGCAAACAATAATTCATGGCCAATATGCCTCGGTTGTCATGGGGTGGGCAAGATCAACAATAACAGATAACGTCTTCCTGAGCTTTGTGCCCTGAATGAACTCCGCATCACCAATACCTTCTTCCAGGGCCGACAGCACCACAAGGTATCATGGCATCACCTAAGGTCTGGACATTGGCACCAACTAGACCTAGTCATCACGAGGAAGCACGATCTGCCCAGTGTTCTTCACACCTGCACTTACCTTAGCGCTGAATGTGAACCGACTACTGTCTTGTCAGAAGCAGAGTGAAGATGCACCCCGGAACGTTCCACAACTCGAAACACGACGGTCCGCCACGCATCAACATCTCTTACATAAGCAATGATGCCAAATACCAGCATTTTGCACTGTGGCTGGACTGATTGCTACCCACCGAGGATTTACCGGGAAGTACCGATCCTGGTATCAATGAAGCTGAGAAGTCACAACGCTCAATCATCTATGAAACAGCAGAAGCATCATTTGGTAAAGGCAGAACCCCCAACAAAGGCTGCTTTGAGACCTATTCAACTGAGATGATATCTGTTACTGATGCAAAAAACAAAGCCTACAAGCACAACATAAACCCAACAACTAGGACATTGCTCAACCTGAAAGTAGACAAGACAGCCGTGCAAAGGAGAAAGAGATGCTTAGCAAACAAAAAATGGATCAATTTATCTCAAGGAATCCAAACTGCCTGTGACGAAGGAAATCTACGAGATATCTGAAGAGATCAATAGGGCGCTTGGTCCGGACATCACCAAAATTGCACACCGAAAGTTGGCAAATGGTGAAATACTCAATGACAGAAGAAAACAGTCCCACTGGGCTGAACACTATGGTCAGCTGCACTCCCGAGAGAGAGATTTACTGGGAGTTGTACCCCATAGAGTCTGATATTACTGGGAGCTGTACTTCTGTGAGTCGGATATTTCAGTGAGCAGTACTCCTGAGAGTCGGATATTACTGTGAGCTGTACCCCTGAGAGTCGGATATAACTGGGAGCTGTACTTCTGAGAGTCGGATATTTCAGTGAGCAGTACTCCTGAGAGTCGGATATTACTGGGAGCTGTACCACGGAGAGTCGGATATTACTGGGAGCTGTACTTCTGAGAGTCGGATATTTCAGTGAGCAGTACTCCTGAGAGTCGGATATTACTGGGAGCTGTACCCCTGAGAGTCGGATATCACTGTGAGCTGTACCCCTGAGAGTCGGATATTACTGGGAGCTGTACCCCTGAGAGTCGGATATTACTGGGAGCTGTACCCCTGAGAGTCGGATATAACTGTGAGCTGGACCACTGAGAGTCGGATATCACTGTGAGCTGTACCACTGAGAGTCGGATATAACTGTGAGCTGTACCCTTGAGAGTCGGATATAACTGTGAGCTGCACCCCTGAGAGTCGGATATTACTGGGAGCTGTACTTCTGAGAGTTGGATATTACTGGGAGCTGTATTTCTGAGATTCGGATATTTCAGTGAGCAGTACTCCTGAGAGTCGGATATTACTGGGAACTGTACTTCTGAGAGTCGGATATAACTGTGAGCTGTACCTCTGAGAGTCGGATATTACTGTGAGCTGTACCCCTGAGAGTCGGATATTACTGGGAGCTGTACCCCTGAGAGTCGGATATAACTGTGAGCTGTACCCCTGAGAGTCGGATATTTCAGTGAGCAGTACTCCTGAGAGTCGGATATTACTGGGAGCTGTACTTCTGAGAGTCGGATATTTCAGTGAGCAGTACTCCTGAGAGTCGGATATTACTGGGAGCTGTACTTCTGAGAGTCGGATATAAATGTGAGCTGTACCCCTGAGAGTCGGATATTACTGTGAGCTGTACTGCTGAGAGTCGGATATAACTGTGAGCTGTACCCCTGAGAGTCGGATATTACTGGGAGCTGTACTTCTGAGAGTCAGATATTTCAGTGAGCAGTACTCCTGAGAGTCGGGTATCACTGGGAGCTGTACTTCTGAGAGTCAGATATTTCAGTGAGCAGTACTACTGAGAGTCGGATATTACTGGGAGCTGTACTCCTGAGAGTCGGATATTACTGGGAGCTGTACTCCTGAGAGTCGGATATTACTGTGAGCTGTACCCCTGAGAGTCGGATATTACTGGGAGCTGTACCCCTGAGAGTCAGATATTTCAGTGAGCAGTACTCCTGAGAGTCGGATATTACTGGGAGCTGTACCACGGAGAGTCGGATATTACTGGGAGCTGTACTTCTGAGAGTCGGATATTTCAGTGAGCAGTACTCCTGAGAGTCGGATATTACTGGG
This sequence comes from Heterodontus francisci, assembly GCF_036365525.1. Classification (NCBI taxonomy): domain Eukaryota; kingdom Metazoa; phylum Chordata; class Chondrichthyes; order Heterodontiformes; family Heterodontidae; genus Heterodontus; species Heterodontus francisci. The sequence goes on along the minus strand of NC_090412.1, from coordinate 26,256,647 downwards.
AGCTGTACCACTGAGAGTCGGATATCACGATGAGCTGTAACCCTGAGAGTCGGATATTACTGGGAGCTGGACCCCTGAGAGTCGGATATTACTGGGAGCTGTACCCCTGAGAGTCGGATATAACTGTGAGCTGTACCACTGAGAGTCGGATATCACTGTGAGCTGTACCACTGAGAGTCGGATATAACTGTGAGCTGTACCCTTGAGAGTCGGATATAACTGTGAGCTGCACCCCTGAGAGTCGGATATTACTGGGAGCTGTACTTTTGAGAGTTGGATATTACTGGGAGCTGTACTTCTGAGAGTCAGATATTTCAGTGAGCAGTACTCCTGAGAGTCGGATATCACTGGGAGCTGTACTTCTGAGAGTCAGATATTTCAGTGAGCAGTACTACTGAGAGTCGGATATTACTGGGAGCTGTACTCCTGAGAGTCGGATATTACTGGGAGCTGTACTCCTGAGAGTCGGATATTACTGTGAGCTGTACCCCTGAGAGTCGGATATTACTGGGAGATGTACCCCTGAGAGTCTGATATTTCAGTGAGCAGTACTCCTGAGAGTCGGATATTACTGGGAGCTGTACCACGGAGAGTCGGATATTACTGGGAGCTGTACTTCTGAGAGTCGGATATTTCACTGAGCAGTACTCCTGAGAGTCGGATATTACTGGGAGCTGGACCCCTGAGAGTCGGATATCACTGTGAGCTGTAACCCTGAGAGTCGGATATTACTGGGAGCTGTACCCCTGAGAGTCGGATATTACTGGGAGCTGTACCCCTGAGAGTCGGATATAACTGTGAGCTGCACCACTGAGAGTCGGATATCACTGTGAGCTGTACCACTGAGAGTCGGATATTACTGGGAGCTGTACTTCTGAGAGTTGGATATTACTGGGAGCTGTACTTCTGAGAGTCGGATATTTCAGTGAGCAGTACTCCTGAGAGTCGGATATTACTGGGAACTGTACTTCTGAGAGTCGGATATAACTGTGAGCTGTACCTCTGAGAGTCGGATATTACTGTGAGCTGTACCGCTGAGAGTCGGATATTACTGGGAGCTGTACATCTGAGAGTCGGATATTACTGGAGCTGTACCCCTGAGAGTCGGATATTTCAGTGAGCAGTACTCCTGAGAGTCGGATATTACTGGGAGCTGTACTTCTGAGAGTCGGATATTTCAGTGAGCAGTACTCCTGAGAGTCGGATATTATTGGGAGCTGTACTTCTGAGAGTCGGATCTAAATGTGAGCTGTACCCCTGAGAGTCGGATATTACTGTGAGCTGTACTGCTGAGAGTCGGATATAACTGTGAGCTGTACCCCTGAGAGTCGGATATTACTGGGAGCTGTACTTCTGAGAGTCAGATATTTCAGTGAGCAGTACTCCTGAGAGTCGGATATCACTGGGAGCTGTACTTCTGAGAGTCAGATATTTCAGTGAGCAGTACTACTGAGAGTCGGATATTACTGGGAGCTGTACTCCTGAGAGTCGGATACTACTGGGAGCTGTACTCCTGAGAGTCGGATATTACTGTGAGCTGTACACCTGAGAGTCGGATATTACTGGGATCTGTACCCCTGAGAGTCGGATATTTCAGTGAGCAGTACTCCTGAGAGTCGAATATTTCAGTGAGCAGTACCCCTGAGAGTCGGATATAACTGTGAGCTGTACTCCTGAGAGTCGGATATAACTGTGAGCTGTACCCCTGAGAGTCGGATATAACTGTGAGCTGTACCCCTGAGAGTCGGATATAACTGTGAGCAGTACCCCTGAGAGTTGGATATTACTGGGAGCTGTACTCCTGAGAGTCGGATATAACTGTGAGCTGTACCCCTGAGAGTTGGATATAACTGTGAGCTGTACTCCTGAGAGTCGGATATTACTGTGAGCTGTACCCCTGAGAGTTGGATATAACTGTGAGCTGTACCCCTGAGAGTTGGATATAACTGTGAGCTGTACCCCTGAGAGTTGGATATAACTGTGAGCTGTACTCCTGAGAGTCGGATATTACTGTGAGCTGTACCCCTGAGAGTTGGATATAACTGTGAGCTGTACCCCTGAGAGTTGGATATAACTGTGAGCTGTACCCCTGAGAGTTGGATATAACTGTGAGCTGTACCCCTGAGAGTTGGATATAACTGTGAGCTGTACTCCTGAGAGTCGGATATAACTGTGAGCTGTACCCCTGAGAGTTGGATATAACTGGGAGCTGTACTTCTGAGAGTCGGATCTAAATGTGAGCTGTACCCCTGAGAGTTGGATATTACTGTGAGCTGTACTTCTGAGAGTCGGATATAACTGTGAGCTGTACCCCTGAGAGTCGGATATTACTGGGAGCTGTACTTCTGAGAGTCAGATATTTCAGTGAGCAGTACTCCTGAGAGTCGGATATCACTGGGAGCTGTACTTCTGAGAGTCAGATATTTCAGTGAGCAGTACTCCTGAGAGTCGGATATTACTGGGAGCTGTACTCCTGTGAGACGGATATTACTGGGAGCTGTACTCCTGAGAGTCGGATATTACTGGGAGCTGTACCCCTGAGAGTCGGATATTACTGGGAGCTGTACCCCTGAGAGTCGGATATTTCAGTGAGCAGTACTCCTGAGAGTCGGATATTTCAGTGAGCAGTACCCCTGAGAGTCGGATATAACTGTGAGAGTTACCCCTGAGAGTCGGATATAACTGTGAGCTGTACCCCTGAGAGTCGGATATAACTGTGAGCTGTACCCCTGAGAGTCGGATATAACAGTGAGCAGTACCCCTGAGAGTCGGATATTTCAGTGAGCAGTACTCCTGAGAGTCGGATATTTCAGTGAGCAGTACCCCTGAGAGTCGGATATAACTGTGAGAGTTACCCCTGAGAGTCGGATATAACTGTGAGCAGTACCCCTGAGAGTCGGATATAACTGTGAGCAGTACCCCTGAGAGTCGGATATAACTGGGAGCTGTACCCCTGAGAGTCGGATATAACAGTGAGCAGTACCCCTGAGAGTCGGATATAACTGTGAGCTGTACCCCTGAGAGTCGGATTTAACTGGGAGCTGTACCCCTGAGAGTCGGATATTACTGGGAGCTGCACCACTGAGAGTCGGATATCACTGTGAGCTGTACCACTGAGAGCCGGATATTACTGGGAGCTGTACTTCTGAGAGTTGGATATTACTGGGAGCTGTACTTCTGAGAGTCGGATATTTCAGTGAGCAGTACTCCTGAGAGTCGGATATTACTGGGACCTGTACTTCTGAGAGTCGGATATAACTGTGAGCTGTACCTCTGAGAGTCGGATATTACTGTGAGCTGTACCCCTGAGAGTCGGATATAACTGTGAGCAGTACCCCTGAGAGTCGGATATAACTGTGAGCAGTACCCCTGAGAGTCGGATATAACTGTGAGCAGTACCCCTGAGAGTCGGATATAACTGTGAGAGTTACCCCTGAGAGTCGGATATAACTGTGAGCAGTACCCCTGAGAGTCGGATATAACTGTGAGCAGTACCCCTGAGAGTCGGATATAACTGGGAGCTGTACCCCTGAGAGTCGGATATAACAGTGAGCAGTACCCCTGAGAGTCGGATATAACTGTGAGCTGTACCCCTGAGAGTCGGATTTAACTGGGAGCTGTACCCCTGAGAGTCGGATATTACTGGGAGCTGCACCACTGAGAGTCGGATATCACTGTGAGCTGTACCACTGAGAGTCGGATATTACTGGGAGCTGTACTTCTGAGAGTTGGATATTACTGGGAGCTGTACTTCTGAGAGTCGGATATTTCAGTGAGCAGTACTCCTGAGAGTCGGATATTACTGGGAACTGTACTTCTGAGAGTCGGATATAACTGTGAGCTGTACCTCTGAGAGTCGGATATTACTGTGAGCTGTACCCCTGAGAGTCGGATATTACTGGGAGCTGTACATCTGAGAGTCGGATATTACTGGGAGCTGTACCCCTGAGAGTCGGATATTTCAGTGAGCAGTACTCCTGAGAGTCGGATATTACAGGGAGCTGTACTTCTGAGAGTCGGATATTTCAGTGAGCAGTACTCCTGAGAGTCGGATATTACTGGGAGCTGTACTTCTGAGAGTCGGATCTAAATGTGAGCTGTACCCCTGAGAGTCGGATATTACTGTGAGCTGTACTGCTGAGAGTCGGATATAACTGTGAGCTGTACCCCTGAGAGTCGGATATTACTGGGAGCTGTACTTCTGAGAGTCAGATATTTCAGTGAGCAGTACTCCTGAGAGTCGGATATCACTGGGAGCTGTACTTCTGAGAGTCAGATATTTCAGTGAGCAGTACTACTGAGAGTCGGATATTACTGGGAGCTGTACTCCTGAGAGTCGGATATTACTGGGAGCTGTACTCCTGAGAGTCGGATATTACTGTGAGCTGTACCCCTGAGAGTCGGATATTACTGGGAGCTGTACCACTGAGAGTCGGATATTTCAGTGAGCAGTACTCCTGAGAGTCGAATATTTCAGTGAGCAGTACCCCTGAGAGTCGGATATAACTGTGAGCTGTACTCCTGAGAGTCGGATATAACTGTGAGCTGTACCCCTGAGAGTTGGATATAACTGTGAGCAGTACCCCTGAGAGTCGGATATTACTGGGAACTATACACCTGAGAGTCGGATATAACTGTGAGCTGTACCCCTGAGAGTTGGATATAACTGTGAGCTGTACCCCTGAGAGTTGGATATAACTGTGAGCTGTACCCCTGAGAGTTGGATATAACTGTGAGCTGTACCCCTGAGAGTTGGATATAACTGTGAGCTGTACTCCTGAGAGTCGGATATTACTGTGAGCTGTACCCCTGAGAGTTGGATATAACTGTGAGCTGTACCCCTGAGAGTTGGATATAACTGTGAGCTGTACCCCTGAGAGTTGGATATAACTGTGAGCTGTACCCCTGAGAGTTGGATATAACTGTGAGCTGTACTCCTGAGAGTCGGATATTACTGTGAGCTGTACCCCTGAGAGTTGGATATAACTGGGAGCTGTACTCCTGAGAGTCGGATCTAAATGTGAGCTGTACCCCTGAGAGTTGGATATTACTGTGAGCTGTACTTCTGAGAGTCGGATATAACTGTGAGCTGTACCCCTGAGAGTCGGATATTACTGGGAGCTGCACTTCTGAGAGTCAGATATTTCAGTGAGCAGTACTCCTGAGAGTCGGATATTACTGGGAGCTGTACCCCTGAGAGTCGGATATCACGGTGAGCTGTAACCCTGAGAGTCGGATATTACTGGGAGCTGTACCCCTGAGAGTCGGATATTACTGGGAGCTGTACCCCTGAGAGTCGGATATAACTGTGAGCTGTACCACTGAGAGTCGGATATCACTGTGAGCTGCACCCCTGAGAGTCGGATATTACTGGGAGCTGTACTTCTGAGAGTTGGATATTACTGGGAGCTGTACTTCTGAGAGTCAGATATTTCAGTGAGCAGTACTCCTGAGAGTCGGATATCACTGGGAGCTGTACTTCTGAGAGTCAGATATTTCAGTGAGCAGTACTACTGAGAGTCGGATATTACTGGGAGCTGTACTCCTGAGAGTCGGATATTACTGGGAGCTGTACTCCTGAGAGTCGGATATTACTGTGAGCTGTACCCCTGAGAGTCGGATATTACTGGGAGCTGTACCCCTGAGAGTCTGATATTTCAGTGAGCAGTACTCCTGAGAGTCGGATATTACTGGGAGCTGTACCACGGAGAGTCGGATATTACTGGGAGCTGTACTTCTGAGAGTCGGATATTTCACTGAGCAGTACTCCTGAGAGTCGGATATTACTGGGAGCTGTACCCCTGAGAGTCGGATATCACTGTGAGCTGTAACCCTGAGAGTCGGATATTACTGGGAGCTGTACCCCTGAGAGTCGGATATTACTGGGAGCTGTACCCCTGAGAGTCGGATATAACTGTGAGCTGCACCACTGAGAGTCGGATATCACTGTGAGCTGTACCACTGAGAGTCGGATATTACTGGGAGCTGTACTTCTGAGAGTCGGATATTTCAGTGAGCAGTACTCCTGAGAGTCGGATATTACTGGGAACTGTACTTCTGAGAGTCGGATATAACTGTGAGCTGTACCTCTGAGAGTCGGATATTACTGTGAGCTGTACCCCTGAGAGTCGGATATTACTGGGAGCTGTACATCTGAGAGTCGGATATTACTGGGAGCTGTACCCCTGAGAGTCGGATATTTCAGTGAGCAGTACTCCTGAGAGTCGGATATTACTGGGAGCTGTACTTCTGAGAGTCGGATATTTCAGTGAGCAGTACTCCTGAGAGTCGGATATTATTGGGAGCTGTACTTCTGAGAGTCGGATCTAAATGTGAGCTGTACCCCTGAGAGTCGGATATTACTGTGAGCTGTACTGCTGAGAGTCGGATATAACTGTGAGCTGTACCCCTGAGAGTCGGCTATTACTGGGAGCTGTACTTCTGAGAGTCAGATATTTCAGTGAGCAGTACTCCTGAGAGTCGGATATCACTGGGAGCTGTACTTCTGAGAGTCAGATATTTCAGTGAGCAGTACTACTGAGAGTCGGATATTACTGGGAGCTGTACTCCTGAGAGTCGGATACTACTGGGAGCTGTACTCCTGAGAGTCGGATATTACTGTGAGCTGTACCCCTGAGAGTCGGATATTACTGGGAGCTGTACCCCTGAGAGTCGGATATTTCAGTGAGCAGTACTCCTGAGAGTCGAATATTTCAGTGAGCAGTACCCCTGAGAGTCGGATATAACTGTGAGCTGTACTCCTGAGAGTCGGATATAACTGTGAGCTGTACCCCTGAGAGTCGGATATAACTGTGAGCAGTACCCCTGAGAGTCGGATATAACTGTGAGCAGTACCCCTGAGAGTCGGATATTACTGGGAGCTGTACTCCTGAGAGTCGGATATAACTGTGAGCTGTACCCCTGAGAGTTGGATATAACTGTGAGCTGTACTCCTGAGAGTCGGATGTTACTGTGAGCTGTACCCCTGAGAGTTGGATATAACTGTGAGCTGTACCCCTGAGAGTTGGATATAACTGTGAGCTGTACCCCTGAGAGTTGGATATAACTGTGAGCTGTACTCCTGAGAGTCGGATATTACTGTGAGCTGTACCCCTGAGAGTTGGATATAACTGTGAGCTGTACCCCTGAGAGTTGGATATAACTGTGAGCTGTACCCCTGAGAGTTGGATATAACTGTGAGCTGTACCCCTGAGAGTTGGATATAACTGTGAGCTGTACTCCTGAGAGTCGGATATTACTGTGAGCTGTACCCCTGAGAGTTGGATATAACTGGGAGCTGTACTTCTGAGAGTCGGATCTAAATGTGAGCTGTACCCCTGAGAGTTGGATATTCCTGTGAGCTGTACTTCTGAGAGTCGGATATAACTGTGAGCTGTACCCCTGAGAGTCGGATATTACTGGGAGCTGTACTTCTGAGAGTCAGATATTTCAGTGAGCAGTACTCCTGAGGGTCGGATATCACTGGGAGCTGCACTTCTGAGAGTCAGATATTTCAGTGAGCAGTACTCCTGAGAGTCGGATATTACTGGGAGCTGTACTCCTGAGAGTCGGATATTACTGGGAGCTGTACTCCTGAGAGTCGGATATAACTGTGAGCTGTACCCCTGAGAGTCGGATATTACTGGGAGCTGTACTTCTGAGAGTCAGATATTTCAGTGAGCAGTACTCCTGAGAGTCGGATATCACTGGGAGCTGCACTTCTGAGAGTCAGATATTTCAGTGAGCAGTACTCCTGAGAGTCGGATATTACTGGGAGCTGTACTCCTGAGAGTCGGATATTACTGGGAGCTGTACTCCTGAGAGTCGGATATTACTGGGAGCTGTACCCCTGAGAGTCGGATATTACTGGGAGCTGTACCCCTGAGAGTCGGATATTTCAGTGAGCAGTACTCCTGAGAGTCGGAAATTTCAGTGAGCAGTACCCCTGAGAGTCGGATATAACTGTGAGAGTTACCCCTGAGAGTCGGATATAACTGTGAGCTGTACCCCTCAGAGTCGGATATAACTGTGAGCTGTACCCCTGAGAGTCGGATATAACAGTGAGCAGTACCCCTGAGAGTCGGATATTTCAGTGAGCAGTACTACTGAGAGTCGGATATTTCAGTGAGCAGTACCCCTGAGAGTCGGATATAACTGTGAGAGTTACCCCTGAGAGTCGGATATAACTGTGAGCAGTACCCCTGAGAGTCGGATATAACTGTGAGAGTTACCCCTGAGAGTCGGATATAACTGTGAGCAGTACCCCTGAGAGTCGGATATAACTGTGAGCAGTACCCCTGAGAGTCGGATATAACTGGGAGCTGTACCCCTGAGAGTCGGATATAACAGTGAGCAGTACCCCTGAGAGTCGGATATAACTGTGAGCTGTACCCCTGAGAGTCGGATTTAACTGGGAGCTGTACCCCTGAGAGTCGGATATAACTGTGAGCTGCACCACTGAGAGTCGGATATCACTGTGAGCTGTACCACTGAGAGTCGGATATTACTGGGAGCTGTACTTCTGAGAGTTGGATATTACTGGGAGCTGTACTTCTGAGAGTCGGATATTTCAGTGAGCAGTACTCCTGAGAGTCGGATATTACTGGGAACTGTACTTCTGAGAGTCGGATATAACTGTGAGCTGTACCTCTGAGAGTCGGATATTACTCTGAGCTGTACCCCAGAGAGTCGGATATTACTGGGAGCTGTACATCTGAGAGTCGGATATTACTGGGAGCTGTACCCCTGAGAGTCGGATGTTTCAGTGAGCAGTACTCCTGAGAGTCGGATATTACTGGGAGCTGTACTTCTGAGAGTCGGATATTTCAGTGAGCAGTACTCCTGAGAGTAGGATATTACTGGGAGCTGTACTTCTGTGAGTCGGATCTAAATGTGAGCTGTACCCCTGAGAGTCGGATATTACTGTGAGCTGTACTGCTGAGAGTCGGATATAACTGTGAGCTGTACCCCTGAGAGTCAGATATTTCAGTGAGCAGTACTCCTGAGAGTCGGATATCACTGGGAGCTGTACTTCTGAGAGTCAGATATTTCAGTGAGCAGTACTACTGAGAGTCGGATATTACTGGGAGCTGTACTCCTGAGAGTCGGATATTACTGGGAGCTGTACTCCTGAGAGTCGGATATTACTGTGAGCTGTACCCCTGAGAGTCGGATATTACTGGGAGCTGTACCCCTGAGAGTCGGATATTTCAGTGAGCAGTACTCCTGAGAGTCGAATATTTCAGTGAGCAGTACCCCTGAGAGTCGGATATAACTGTGAGCTGTACTCCTGAGAGTCGGATATAAGTGTGAGCTGTACCCCTGAGAGTCGGATATAACTGTGAGCAGGACCCCTGAGAGTCGGATATTACTGGGAACTGTACTCCTGAGAGTCGGATATAACTGTGAGCTGTACCCCTGAGAGTTGGATATAACTGTGAGCTGTACTCCTGAGAGTCGGATATTACTGTGAGCTGTACCCCTGAGAGTTGGATATAACTGTGAGCTGTACCCCTGAGAGTTGGATATAACTGTGAGCTGTACTCCTGAGAGTCGGATATTACTGTGAGCTGTACCCCTGAGAGTTGGATATAACTGTGAGCTGTACCCCTGAGAGTTGGATATAACTGTGAGCTGTACCCCTGAGAGTTGGATATAACTGTGAGCTGTACCCCTGAGAGTTGGATATAACTGTGAGCTGTACTCCTGAGAGTCGGATATTACTGTGAGCTGTACCCCTGAGAGTTGGATATAACTGGGAGCTGTACTCCTGAGAGTCGGATCTAAATGTGAGCTGTACCCCTGAGAGTTGGATATTACTGTGAGCTGTACTTCTGAGAGTCGGATATAACTGTGAGCTGTACCCCTGAGAGTCGGATATTACTGGGAGCTGCACTTCTGAGAGTCAGATATTTCAGTGAGCAGTACTCCTGAGAGTCGGATATTACTGGGAGCTGTACACCTGAGAGTCGGATATCACGGTGAGCTGTAACCCTGAGAGTCGGATATTACTGGGAGCTGTACCCCTGAGAGTCGGATATTACTGGGAGCTGTACCCCTGAGAGTCGGATATAACTGTGAGCTGTACCACTGAGAGTCGGATATCACTGTGAGCTGCACCCCTGAGAGTCGGATATTACTGGGAGCTGTACTTCTGAGAGTTGGATATTACTGGGAGCTGTACTTCTGAGAGTCAGATATTTCAGTGAGCAGTACTCCTGAGAGTCGGATATCACTGGGAGCTGTACTTCTGAGAGTCAGATATTTCAGTGAGCAGTACTACTGAGAGTCGGATATTACTGGGAGCTGTACTCCTGAGAGTCGGATATTACTGGGAGCTGTACTCCTGAGAGTCGGATATTACTGTGAGCTGTACCCCTGAGAGTCGGATATTACTGGGAGCTGTACCCCTGAGAGTCTGATATTTCAGTGAGCAGTACTCCTGAGAGTCGGATATTACTGGGAGCTGTACCACGGAGAGTCGGATATTACTGGGAGCTGTACTTCTGAGAGTCGGATATTTCACTGAGCAGTACTCCTGAGAGTCGGATATTACTGGGAGCTGTACCCCTGAGAGTCGGATATCACTGTGAGCTGTAACCCTGAGAGTCGGATATTACTGGGAGCTGTACCCCTGAGAGTCGGATATTACTGGGAGCTGTACCCCTGAGAGTCGGATATAACTGTGAGCTGCACCACTGAGAGTCGGATATCACTGTGAGCTGTACCACTGAGAGTCGGATATTACTGGGAGCTGTACTTCTGAGAGTCGGATATTTCAGTGAGCAGTACTCCTGAGAGTCGGATATTACTGGGAACTGTACTTCTGAGAGTCGGATATAACTGTGAGCTGTACCTCTGAGAGTCGGATATTACTGTGAGCTGTACCCCTGAGAGTCGGATATTACTGGGAGCTGTACATCTGAGAGTCGGATATTACTGGGAGCTGTACCCCTGAGAGTCGGATATTTCAGTGAGCAGTACTCCTGAGAGTCGGATATTACTGGGAGCTGTACTTCTGAGAGTCGGATATTTCAGTGAGCAGTACTCCTGAGAGTCGGATATTATTGGGAGCTGTACTTCTGAGAGTCGGATCTAAATGTGAGCTGTACCCCTGAGAGTCGGATATTACTGTGAGCTGTACTGCTGAGAGTCGGATATAACTGTGAGCTGTACCCCTGAGAGTCGGCTATTACTGGGAGCTGTACTTCTGAGAGTCAGATATTTCAGTGAGCAGTACTCCTGAGAGTCGGATATCACTGGGAGCTGTACTTCTGAGAGTCAGATATTTCAGTGAGCAGTACTACTGAGAGTCGGATATTACTGGGAGCTGTACTCCTGAGAGTCGGATACTACTGGGAGCTGTACTCCTGAGAGTCGGATATTACTGTGAGCTGTACCCCTGAGAGTCGGATATTACTGGGAGCTGTACCCCTGAGAGTCGGATATTTCAGTGAGCAGTACTCCTGAGAGTCGAATATTTCAGTGAGCAGTACCCCTGAGAGTCGGATATAACTGTGAGCTGTACTCCTGAGAGTCGGATATAACTGTGAGCTGTACCCCTGAGAGTCGGATATAACTGTGAGCAGTACCCCTGAGAGTCGGATATAACTGTGAGCAGTACCCCTGAGAGTCGGATATTACTGGGAGCTGTACTCCTGAGAGTCGGATATAACTGTGAGCTGTACCCCTGAGAGTTGGATATAACTGTGAGCTGTACTCCTGAGAGTCGGATGTTACTGTGAGCTGTACCCCTGAGAGTTGGATATAACTGTGAGCTGTACCCCTGAGAGTTGGATATAACTGTGAGCTGTACCCCTGAGAGTTGGATATAACTGTGAGCTGTACTCCTGAGAGTCGGATATTACTGTGAGCTGTACCCCTGAGAGTTGGATATAACTGTGAGCTGTACCCCTGAGAGTTGGATATAACTGTGAGCTGTACCCCTGAGAGTTGGATATAACTGTGAGCTGTACCCCTGAGAGTTGGATATAACTGTGAGCTGTACTCCTGAGAGTCGGATATTACTGTGAGCTGTACCCCTGAGAGTTGGATATAACTGGGAGCTGTACTTCTGAGAGTCGGATCTAAATGTGAGCTGTACCCCTGAGAGTTGGATATTCCTGTGAGCTGTACTTCTGAGAGTCGGATATAACTGTGAGCTGTACCCCTGAGAGTCGGATATTACTGGGAGCTGTACTTCTGAGAGTCAGATATTTCAGTGAGCAGTACTCCTGAGGGTCGGATATCACTGGGAGCTGCACTTCTGAGAGTCAGATATTTCAGTGAGCAGTACTCCTGAGAGTCGGATATTACTGGGAGCTGTACTCCTGAGAGTCGGATATTACTGGGAGCTGTACTCCTGAGAGTCGGATATAACTGTGAGCTGTACCCCTGAGAGTCGGATATTACTGGGAGCTGTACTTCTGAGAGTCAGATATTTCAGTGAGCAGTACTCCTGAGAGTCGGATATCACTGGGAGCTGCACTTCTGAGAGTCAGATATTTCAGTGAGCAGTACTCCTGAGAGTCGGATATTACTGGGAGCTGTACTCCTGAGAGTCGGATATTACTGGGAGCTGTACTCCTGAGAGTCGGATATTACTGGGAGCTGTACCCCTGAGAGTCGGATATTACTGGGAGCTGTACCCCTGAGAGTCGGATATTTCAGTGAGCAGTACTCCTGAGAGTCGGAAATTTCAGTGAGCAGTACCCCTGAGAGTCGGATATAACTGTGAGAGTTACCCCTGAGAGTCGGATATAACTGTGAGCTGTACCCCTCAGAGTCGGATATAACTGTGAGCTGTACCCCTGAGAGTCGGATATAACAGTGAGCAGTACCCCTGAGAGTCGGATATTTCAGTGAGCAGTACTCCTGAGAGTCGGATATTTCAGTGAGCAGTACCCCTGAGAGTCGGATATAACTGTGAGAGTTACCCCTGAGAGTCGGATATAACTGTGAGCAGTACCCCTGAGAGTCGGATATAACTGTGAGAGTTACCCCTGAGAGTCGGATATAACTGTGAGCAGTACCCCTGAGAGTCGGATATAACTGTGAGCAGTACCCCTGAGAGTCGGATATAACTGGGAGCTGTACCCCTGAGAGTCGGATATAACAGTGAGCAGTACCCCTGAGAGTCGGATATAACTGTGAGCTGTACCCCTGAGAGTCGGATTTAACTGGGAGCTGTACCCCTGAGAGTCGGATATAACTGTGAGCTGCACCACTGAGAGTCGGATATCACTGTGAGCTGTACCACTGAGAGTCGGATATTACTGGGAGCTGTACTTCTGAGAGTTTGATATTACTGGGAGCTGTACTTCTGAGAGTCGGATATTTCAGTGAGCAGTACTCCTGAGAGTCGGATATTACTGGGAACTGTACTTCTGAGAGTCGGATATAACTGTGAGCTGTACCTCTGAGAGTCGGATATTACTCTGAGCTGTACCCCAGAGAGTCGGATATTACTGGGAGCTGTACATCTGAGAGTCGGATATTACTGGGAGCTGTACCCCTGAGAGTCGGATGTTTCAGTGAGCAGTACTCCTGAGAGTCGGATATTACTGGGAGCTGTACTTCTGAGAGTCGGATATTTCAGTGAGCAGTACTCCTGAGAGTAGGATATTACTGGGAGCTGTACTTCTGTGAGTCGGATCTAAATGTGAGCTGTACCCCTGAGAGTCGGATATTACTGTGAGCTGTACTGCTGAGAGTCGGATATAACTGTGAGCTGTACCCCTGAGAGTCGGATATTACTGGGAGCTGTACTCCTGAGAGTCGGATATTACTGGGAGCTGTACTCCTGAGAGTCGGATATTACTGTGAGCTGTACCCCTGAGAGTCGGATATTACTGGGAGCTGTACCCCTGAGAGTCGGATATTTCAGTGAGCAGTACTCCTGAGGGTCGAATATTTCAGTGAGCAGTACCCCTGAGAGTCGGATATAACTGTGAGCTGTACTCCTGAGAGTCGGATATAAGTGTGAGCTGTACCCCTGAGAGTCGGATATAACTGTGAGCAGGACCCCTGAGAGTCGGATATTACTGGGAACTGTACTCCTGAGAGTCGGATATAACTGTGAGCTGTACCCCTGAGAGTTGGATATAACTGTGAGCTGTACTCCTGAGAGTCGGATATTACTGTGAGCTGTACCCCTGAGAGTTGGATATAACTGTGAGCTGTACCCCTGAGAGTTGGATATAACTGTGAGCTGTACCCCTGAGAGTTGGATATAACTGTGAGCTGTACCCCTGAGAGTTGGATATAACTGTGAGCTGTACTCCTGAGAGTCGGATATTACTGTGAGCTGTACCCCTGAGAGTTGGATATAACTGTGAGCTGTACCCCTGAGAGTTGGATATAACTGTGAGCTGTACCCCTGAGAGTTGGATATAACTGTGAGCTGTACCCCTGAGAGTTGGATATAACTGTGAGCTGTACTCCTGAGAGTCGGATATTACTGTGAGCTGTACCCCTGAGAGTTGGATATAACTGGGAGCTGTACTCCTGAGAGTCGGATCTAAATGTGAGCTGTACCCCTGAGAGTTGGATATTACTGTGAGCTGTACTTCTGAGAGTCGGATATAACTGTGAGCTGTACCCCTGAGAGTCGGATATTACTGGGAGCTGCACTTCTGAGAGTCAGATATTTCAGTGAGCAGTACTCCTGAGAGTCGGATATCACTGGGAGCTGTACTTCTGAGAGTCAGATATTTCAGTGAGCAGTACTCCTGAGAGTCGGATATTACTGGGAGCTGTACTCCTGAGAGTCGGATATTACTGGGAGCTGTACCCCTGAGAGTCGGATATTACTGGGAGCTGTACCCCTGAGAGTCGGATATTTCAGGGAGCAGTACTCCTGAGAGTCGGATATTTCAGTGAGCAGTACCCCTGAGAGTCGGATATAACTGTGAGAGTTACCCCTGAGAGTCGGATATAACTGTGAGCTGTACCCCTGAGAGTCGGATATAACTGTGAGCTGTACCCCTGAGAGTCGGATATAACAGTGAGCAGTACCCCTGAGAGTCGGATATTTCAGTGAGCAGTACTCCTGAGAGTCAGATATTTCAGTGAGCAGTACGCCTGAGAGTCGGATATAACTGTGAGCTGTACCCCTGAGAGTCGGATATAACTGTGAGCAGTACCCCTGAGAGTCGGATATAACTGTGAGCAGTACCCCTGAGAGTCGGATATAACTGTGAGAGTTACCCCTGAGAGTTGGATATAACTGTGAGCAGTACCCCTGAGAGTCGGATATAACTGTGAGCAGTACCCCTGAGAGTCGGATATAACTGTGAGCTGTACCCCTGAGAGTCGGATATAACAGTGAGCAGTACCCCTGAGAGTCGGATATAACTGTGAGCTGTACCCCTGAGAGTCGGATATAACAGTGAGCTGTACTCCTGAGAGTTGGATATTACTGTGAGCTGTACCCCTGAGAGTTGGATATAACTGTGAGCTGTACTCCTGAGAGTCGGATATTACTGTGAGCTGTACCCCTGAGAGTTGGATATAACTGTGAGCTGTACCCCTGAGAGTTGGATATAACTGTGAGCTGTACCCCTGAGAGTTGGATATAACTGTGAGCTGTACTCCTGAGAGTCGGATATTACTGTGAGCTGTACCCCTGAGAGTTGGATATAACTGTGAGCTGTACTCCTGAGAGTCGGATATTACTGTGAGCTGTACCCCTGAGAGTTGGATATAACTGTGAGCTGTACCCCTGAGAGTTGGATATAACTGTGAGCTGTACCCCTGAGAGTTGGATATAACTGTGAGCTGTACCCCTGAGAGTTGGATATAACTGTGAGCTGTACTCCTGAGAGTCGGATATTACTGTGAGCTGTACCCCTGAGAGTTGGATATAACTGGGAGCTGTACTTCTGCGAGTCGGATCTAAATGTGAGCTGTACCCCTGAGAGTTGGATATTACTGTGAGCTGTACTTCTGAGAGTCGGATATAACTGTGAGCTGTACCCCTGAGAGTCGGATATTACTGGGAGCTGTACTTCTGAGAGTCAGATATTTCAGTGAGCAGTACTCCTGAGAGTCGGATATCACTGGGAGCTGTACTTCTGAGAGTCAGATATTTCAGTGAGCAGTACTCCTGAGAGTCGGATATTACTGGGAGCTGTACTCCTGAGAGTCGGATATTACTGGGAGCTGTACTCCTGAGAGTCGGATATTACTGGGAGCTGTACTGCTGAGAGTCGGATATTACTGGGAGCTGTACCCCTGAGAGTCGGATATTACTGGGAGCTGTACTCCTGAGAGTCGGATATTACTGGGAGCTGTACCCCTGAGAGTCGGATATTACTGGGAGCTGTACCCCTGAGAGTCGGATATTTCAGTGAGCAGTACCCCTGAGAGTCGGATATAACTGTGAGAGTTACCCCTGAGAGTCGGATATAACTGTGAGCTGTACCCCTGAGAGTCGGATATAACTGTGAGCTGTACCCCTGAGAGTCGGATATAACAGTGAGCAGTACCCCTGAGAGTCGGATATTTCAGTGAGCAGTACTCCTGAGAGTCGGATATTTCAGTGAGCAGTACCCCTGAGAGTCGGATATAACTGTGAGAGTTACCCCTGAGAGTCGGATATAACTGTGAGCAGTACCCCTGAGAGTCGGATATAACTGTGAGCAGTACCCCTGAGAGTCGGATATAACTGTGAGAGTTACCCCTGAGAGTCGGATATAACTGTGAGCAGTACCCCTGAGAGTCGGATATAACTGTGAGCAGTACCCCTGAGAGTCGGATATAACTGGGAGCTGTACCCCTGAGAGTCGGATATAACAGTGAGCAGTACCCCTGAGAGTCGGATATAACTGTGAGCTGTACCCCTGAGAGTCGGATTTAACTGGGAGCTGTACCGCTGAGAGTCGGATATAACTGTGAGCTGCACCACTGAGAGTCGGATATCACTGTGAGCTGTACCACTGAGAGTCGGATATTACTGGGAGCTGTACTCCAGAGAGTCGGATATTACTGGGAGCTGTACTCCTGAGAGTCGGATATTACTGGGAGCTGTACCCCTGAGAGTCGGATATTACTGGGAACTGTACCCCTGAGAGTCGGATATTTCAGTGAGCAGTACTCCTGAGAGTCGGATATTTCAGTGAGCAGTACCCCTGAGAGTCGGATATAACTGTGAGAGTTACCCCTGAGAGTCGGATATAACTGTGAGCTGTACCCCTGAGAGTCGGATATAACTGTGAGCTGTACCCCTGAGAGTCGGATATAACAGTGAGCAGTACCCCTGAGAGTCGGATATTTCAGTGAGCAGTACTCCTGAGAGTCAGATATTTCAGTGAGCAGTACCCCTGAGAGTCGGATATAACTGTGAGAGTTACCCCTGAGATTCGGTTATAACTGTGAGCAGTACCCCTGAGAGTCGGATATAACTGTGAGCAGTACCCCTGAGAGTCGGATATAACTGTGAGAGTTACCCCTGAGAGTTGGATATAACTGTGAGCAGTACCCCTGAGAGTCGGATATAACTGTGAGCAGTACCCCTGAGAGTCGGATATAACTGTGAGCTGTACCCCTGAGAGTCGGATATAACAGTGAGCAGTACCCCTGAGAGTCGGATATAACTGTGAGCTGTACCCCTGAGAGTCGGATATAACAGTGAGCTGTACTCCTGAGAGTTGGATATTACTGTGAGCTGTACCCCTGAGAGTTGGATATAACTGTGAGCTGTACTCCTGAGAGTCGGATATTACTGTGAGCTGTACCCCTGAGAGTTGGATATAACTGTGAGCTGTACCCCTGAGAGTTGGATATAACTGTGAGCTGTCCCCCTGAGAGTTGGATATAACTGTGAGCTGTACTCCTGAGAGTCGGATATTACTGTGAGCTGTACCCCTGAGAGTTGGATATAACTGTGAGCTGTACTCCTGAGAGTCGGATATTACTGTGAGCTGTACCCCTGAGAGTTGGATATAACTGTGAGCTGTACCCCTGAGAGTTGGATATAACTGTGAGCTGTACCCCTGAGAGTTGGATATAACTGTGAGCTGTACCCCTGAGAGTTGGATATAACTGTGAGCTGTACTCCTGAGAGTCGGATATTACTGTGAGCTGTACCCCTGAGAGTTGGATCTAACTGGGAGCTGTACTTCTGCGAGTCGGATCTAAATGTGAGCTGTACCCCTGAGAGTTGGATATTACTGTGAGCTGTACTTCTGAGAGTCGGATATAACTGTGAGCTGTACCCCTGAGAGTCGGATATTACTGGGAGCTGTACTTCTGAGAGTCAGATATCTCAGTGAGCAGTACTCCTGAGAGTCGGATATCACTGGGAGCTGTACTTCTGAGAGTCAGATATTTCAGTGAGCAGTACTCCTGAGAGTCGGATATTACTGGGAGCTGTACTCCTGAGAGTCGGATATTACTGGGAGCTGTACTCCTGAGAGTCGGATATTACTGGGAGCTGTACCCCTGAGAGTCGGATATTACTGGGAGCTGTACCCCTGAGAGTCGGATATTTCAGTGAGCAGTACTCCTGAGAGTCGGATATTTCAGTGAGCAGTACCCCTGAGAGTCGGATATAACTGTGAGAGTTACCCCTGAGAGTCGGATATAACTGTGAGCTGTACCCCTGAGAGTCGGATATAACTGTGAGCTGTACCCCTGAGAGTCGGATATAACAGTGAGCAGTACCCCTGAGAGTCGGATATTTCAGTGAGCAGTACTCCTGAGAGTCGGATATTTCAGTGAGCAGTACCACTGAGAGTCGGATATAACTGTGAGAGTTACCCCTGAGAGTCGGATATAACTGTGAGCAGTACCCCTGAGAGTCGGATATAACTGTGAGCAGTACCCCTGAGAGTCGGATATAACTGTGAGAGTTACCCCTGAGAGTCGGATATAACTGTGAGCAGTACCCCTGAGAGTCGGATATAACTGTGAGCAGTACCCCTGAGAGTCGGATATAACTGGGAGCTGTACCCCTGAGAGTCGGATATAACAGTGAGCAGTACCCCTGAGAGTCGGATATAACTGTGAGCTGTACCCCTGAGAGTCGGATTTAACTGGGAGCTGTACCCCTGAGAGTCGGATATAAATGTGAGCTGCACCACTGAGAGTCGGATATCACTGTGAGCTGTACCACTGAGAGTCGGATATTACTGGGAGCTGTACTTCTGAGAGTTGGATATTACTGGGAGCTGTACTTCTGAGAGTCGGATATTTCAGTGAGCAGTACTCCTGAGAGTCGGATATTACTGGGAACTGTACTTCTGAGAGTCGGATATAACTGTGAGCTGTACCTCTGAGAGTCGGATATTACTCTGAGCTGTACCCCTGAGAGTCGGATATTACTGGGAGCTGTACATCTGAGAGTCGGATATTACTGGGAGCTGTACCCCTGAGAGTCGGATATTTCAGTGAGCAGTACTCCTGAGAGTCGGATATTACTGGGAGCTGTACTTCTGAGAGTCGGATATTTCAGTGAGCAGTACTCCTGTGAGTCGGATATTACTGGGAGATGTACTTCTGAGAGTCGGATCTAAATGTGAGCTGTACCCCTGAGAGTCGGATATTACTGTGAGCTGTACTGCTGAGAGTCGGATATAACTGTGAGCAGTACCCCTGAGAGTCGGATATTACTGGGAGCTGTACTTCTGAGAGTCAGATATTTCAGTGAGCAGTACTCCTGAGAGTCGGATATCACTGGGAGCTGTACTTCTGAGAGTCAGATATTTCAGTGAGCAGTACTACTGAGAGTCGGATATTACTGGGAGCTGTACTCCTGAGAGTCGGATATTACTGGGAGCTGTACTCCTGAGAGTCGGATATTACAGTGAGCTGTACCCCTGAGAGTCGGATATTACTGGGAGCTGTACCCCTGAGAGTCGGATATTTCAGTGAGCAGTACTCCTGAGAGTCGAATATTTCAGTGAGCAGTACCCCTGAGAGTCGGATATAACTGTGAGCTGTACTCCTGAGAGTCGGATATAACTGTGAGCTGTACCCCTGAGAGTCGGATATAACTGTGAGCAGTACCCCTGAGAGTCGGATATTACTGGGAACTGTACTCCTGAGAGTCGGATATAACTGTGAGCTGTACCCCTGAGAGTTGGATATAACTGTGAGCTGTACTCCTGAGAGTCGGATATTACTGTGAGCTGTACCCGAGAGTTGGATATAACTGTGAGCTGTACCCCTGAGAGTTGGATATAACTGTGAGCTGTACCCCTGAGAGTTGGATATAACTGTGAGCTGTACTCCTGAGAGTCGGATATTACTGTGAGCTGTACCCCTGAGAGTTGGATATAACTGTGAGCTGTACCCCTGAGAGTTGGATATAACTGTGAGCTGTACCCCTGAGAGTTGGATATAACTGTGAGCTGTACCCCTGAGAGTTGGATATAACTGTGAGCTGTACTCCTGAGAGTCGGATATTACTGTGAGCTGTACCCCTGAGAGTTGGATATAACTGGGAGCTGTACTCCTGAGAGTCGGATCTAAATGTGAGCTGTACCCCTGAGAGTTGGATATTACTGTGAGCTGTACTTCTGAGAGTCGGATATAACTGTGAGCTGTACCCCTGAGAGTCGGATATTACTGGGAGCTGCACTTCTGAGAGTCAGATATTTCAGTGAGCAGTACTCCTGAGAGTCGGATATCACTGGGAGCTGTACTTCTGAGAGTCAGATATTTCAGTGAGCAGTACTCCTGAGAGTCGGATATTACTGGGAGCTGTACTCCTGAGAGTCGGATATTACTGGGAGCTGTACTCCTGAGAGTCGGATATTACTGGGAGCTGTACCCCTGAGAGTCGGATATTACTGGGAGCTGTACCCCTGAGAGTCGGATATTTCAGTGAGCAGTACTCCTGAGAGTCGGATATTTCAGTGAGCAGTACCCCTGAGAGTCGGATATAACTGTGAGAGTTACCCCTGAGAGTCGGATATAACTGTGAGCTGTACCCCTGAGAGTCGGATATAACAGTGAGCAGTACCCCTGAGAGTCGGATATTTCAGTGAGCAGTACTCCTGAGAGTCGGATATTTCAGTGAGCAGTACCCCTGAGAGTCGGATATAACTGTGAGAGTTACCCCTGAGAGTCGGATATAACTGTGAGCAGTACCCCTGAGAGTCGGATATAACTGTGAACAGTACCCCTGAGAGTCGGATATAACTGTGAGAGTTACCCCTGAGAGTTGGATATAACTGTGAGCAGTACCCCTGAGAGTCGGATATAACTGTGAGCTGTACCCCTGAGAGTCGGATATAACTGTGAGCTGTACCCCTGAGAGTCGGATATAACAGTGAGCAGTACCCCTGTGAGTCGGATATAACTGTGAGCTGTACCCCTGAGAGTCGGATATAACAGTGAGCTGTACTCCTGAGAGTTGGATATTACTGTGAGCTGTACCCCTGAGAGTCGGATATAACTGTGAGCTGTACTCCTGAGGGTTGGATATTACTGTGAGCTGTACTCCTGAGAGTCGGATATAACTGTGAGCTGTACCCTTGATATTCGGATATCACTGTGAGCTGTATTCCTGAGAGTCGGATATCACTGTGAGCTGTACCCCTGAGAGTCGGATATTCCTGGGAGCTGTACCCCTGAGAGTCAGATATTACTGTGAGCTGTATTCCTGAGAGTCGGATATCACTGTGAGCTGTACCCCTGAGAGTCGGATATTACTGGGAGCTGTACATCTGAGAGTCGGATATTACTGGGAGCTGTACCCCTGAGAGTCAGATATTTCAGTGAGCAGTACTCCTGAGAGTCGGATATTACTGGGAACTGTACTTCTGAGAGTCGGATATTTCAGTGAGCAGTACTCCTGAGAGTCGGATATTACTGGGAGCTGTACTTCTGAGAGTCGGATCTAAATGTGAGCTGTACCCCTGAGAGTCGGATATTACTGTGAGCTGTACTGCTGAGAGTCGGATATAACTGTGAGCTGTACCCCTGAGAGTCGTATATTACTGGGAGCTGTACTTCTGAGAGTCAGATATTTCAGTGAGCAGTACTCCTGAGAGTCGGATATCACTGGGAGCTGTACTTCTGAGAGTCAGATATTTCAGTGAGCAGTACTACTGAGAGTCGGATATTACTGGGAGCTGTACTCCTGAGAGTCGGATATTACTGGGAGCTGTACTCCTGCGAGTCGGATATTACTGTGAGCTGTACCCCTGAGAGTCGGATATTACTGGGAGCTGTACCCCTGAGAGTCGGATATTTCAGTGAGCAGTACTCCTGAGAGTCGAATATTTCAGTGAGCAGTACCCCTGAGAGTCGGATATAACTGTGAGCTGTACTCCTGAGAGTCGGATATAACTTTGAGCTGTACCCCTCAGAGTCGGATATAACTGTGAGCAGTACCCCTGAGAGTCGGATATTACTGGGAACTGTACTCCTGAGAGTCGGATATAACTGTGAGCTGTACCCCTGAGAGTTGGATATAACTGTGAGCTGTACTCCTGAGAGTCGGATATTACTGTGAGCTGTACCCCTGAGAGTTGGACATAACTGTGAGCTGTACCCCTGAGAGTTGGATATAACTGTGAGCTGTACCCCTGAGAGTTGGATATAACTGTGAGCTGTACTCCTGAGAGTCGGATATTACTGTGAGCTGTACCCCTGAGAGTTGGATATAACTGTGAGCTGTACCCCTGAGAGTTGGATATAACTGTGAGCTGTACCCCTGAGAGTTGGATATAACTGTGAGCTGTACCCCTGAGAGTTGGATATAACTGTGAGCTGTACTCCTGAGAGTCGGATATTACTGTGAGCTGTACCCCTGAGAGTTGGATATAACTGGGAGCTGTACTCCTGAGAGTCGGATCTAAATGTGAGCTGTACCCCTGAGAGTTGGATATTACTGTGAGCTGTACTTCTGAGAGTCGGATATAACTGTGAGCTGTACCCCTGAGAGTCGGATATTACTGGGAGCTGCACTTCTGAGAGTCAGATATTTCAGTGAGCAGTACTCCTGAGAGTCGGATATCACTGGGAGCTGTACTTCTGAGAGTCAGATATTTCATTGAGCAGTACTCCTGAGAGTCGGATATTACTGGGAGCTGTACTCCTGAGAGTCGGATATTACTGGGAGCTGTACTCCTGAGAGTCGGATATTACTGGGAGCTGTACCCCTGAGAGTCGGATATTACTGGGAGCTGTACCCCTGAGAGTCGGATATTTCAGTGAGCAGTACTCCTGAGAGTCGGATATTTCAGTGAGCAGTACCCCTGAGAGTCGGATATAACTGTGAGAGTTACCCCTGAGAGTCGGATATAACTGTGAGCTGTACCCCTGAGAGTCGGATATAACAGTGAGCAGTACCCCTGAGAGTCGGATATTTCAGTGAGCAGTACTCCTGAGAGTCGGATATTTCAGTGAGCAGTACCCCTGAGAGTCGGATATAACTGTGAGAGTTACCCCTGAGAGTCGGATATAACTGTGAGCAGTACCCCTGAGAGTCGGATATAACTGTGAACAGTACCCCTGAGAGTCGGATATAACTGTGAGAGTTACCCCTGAGAGTTGGATATAACTGTGAGCAGTACCCCTGAGAGTCGGATATAACTGTGAGCAGTACCCCTGAGAGTCGGATATAACTGTGAGCTGTACCCCTGAGAGTCGGATATAACAGTGAGCAGTACCCCTGAGAGTCGGATATAACTGTGAGCTGTACCCCTGAGAGTCGGATATAACAGTGAGCTGTACTCCTGAGAGTTGGATATTACTGTGAGCTGTACCCCTGAGAGTCGGATATAACTGTGAGCTGTACTCCTGAGGGTTGGATATTACTGTGAGCTGTACTCCTGAGAGTCGGATATAACTGTGAGCTGTACCCCTGATATTCGGATATCACTGTGAGCTGTATACCTGAGAGTCGGATATCACTGTGAGCTGTACCCCTGAGAGTCGGATATTACTGGGAGCTGTACCCCTGAGAGTCAGATATTACTGTGAGCTGTATTCCTGAGAGTCGGATATCACTGTGAGCTGTACCCCTGAGAGTCGGATATTACTGGGAGCTGTACATCTGAGAGTCGGATATTACTGGGAGCTGTACCCCTGAGAGTCGGATATTTCAGTGAGCAGTACTCCTGAGAGTCGGATATTACTGGGAACTGTACTTCTGAGAGTCGGATATTTCAGTGAGCAGTACTCCTGAGAGTCGGATATTACTGGGAGCTGTACTTCTGAGAGTCGGATCTAAATGTGAGCTGTACCCCTGAGAGTCGGATATTACTGTGAGCTGTACTGCTGAGAGTCGGATATAACTGTGAGCTGTACCCCTGAGAGTCGTATATTACTGGGAGCTGTACTTCTGAGAGTCAGATATTTCAGTGAGCAGTACTCCTGAGAGTCGGATATCACTGGGAGCTGTACTTCTGAGAGTCAGATATTTCAGTGAGCAGTACTACTGAGAGTCGGATATTACTGGGAGCTGTACTCCTGAGAGTCCGATATTATTGGGAGCTGTACTCCTGAGAGTCGGATATTACTGTGAGCTGTACCCCTGAGAGTCGGATATTACTGGGAGCTGTACCCCTGAGAGTCGGATATTTCAGTGAGCAGTACTCCTGAGAGTCGAATATTTCAGTGAGCAGTACCCTTGAGAGTCGGATATAACTGTGAGCTGTACTCCTGAGAGTCGGATATAACTGTGAGCTGTACCCCTGAGAGTCGGATATAACTGTGAGCAGTACCCCTGAGAGTCGGATATAACTGTGAGCAGTACCCCTGAGAGTCAGATATTACTGGGAGCTGTACTCCTGAGAGTCGGATATAACTGTGAGCAGTACCCCTGAGAGTTGGATATAACTGTGAGCTGTACTCCTGAGAGTCGGATATTACTGTGAGCTGTACCCCTGAGAGTTGGATATAACTGTGCGCTGTACCCCTGAGAGTTGGATATAACTGTGAGCTGTACTCCTGAGAGTCGGATATTACTGTGAGCTGTACCCCTGAGAGTTGGATATAACTGTGAGCTGTACCCCTGAGAGTTGGATATAACTGTGAGCTGTACCCCTGAGAGTTGGATATAACTGTGAGCTGTACCCCTGAGAGTTGGATATAACTGTGAGCTGTACTCCTGAGAGTCGGATATTACTGTGAGCTGTACCCCTGAGAGTTGGATATAACTGGGAGCTGTACTCCTGAGAGTCGGATCTAAATGTGAGCTGTACCCCTGAGAGTTGGATATTACTGTGAGCTGTACTTCTGAGAGTCGGATATAACTGTGAGCTGTACCCCTGAGAGTCGGATATTACTGGGAGCTGTACTTCTGAGAGTCAGATATTTCAGTGAGCAGTACTCCTGAGAGTCGGATATCACTGGGAGCTGTACTTCTGAGAGTCAGATATTTCAGTGAGCAGTACTCCTGAGAGTCGGATATTACTGGGAGCTGTACTCCTGAGAGTCGGATATTACTGGGAGCTGTACTCCTGAGAGTCGGATATTATTGGGAGCTGTACCCCTGAGAGTCGGATATTACTGGGAGCTGTACCCCTGAGAGTCGGATATTTCAGTGAGCAGTACTCCTGAGAGTCGGATATTTTAGTGAGCAGTACCCCTGAGAGTCGGATATAACTGTGAGAGTTACCCCTGAGAGTCGGATATAACTGTGAGCTGTACCCCTGAGAGTCGGATATAACAGTGAGCAGTACCCCTGAGAGTCGGATATTTCAGTGAGCAGTACTCCTGAGAGTCGGATATTTCAGTGAGCAGTACCCCTGAGAGTCGGATATAACTGTGAGAGTTACCCCTGAGAGTCGGATATAACTGTGAGCAGTACCCCTGAGAGTCGGATATAACTGTGAACAGTACCCCTGAGAGTCGGATATAACTGTGAGAGTTACCCCTGAGAGTTGGATATAACTGTGAGCAGTACCCCTGAGAGTCGGATATAACTGTGAGCAGTACCCCTGAGAGTCGGATATAACTGTGAGCTGTACCCCTGAGAGTCGGATATAACAGTGAGCAGTACCCCTGAGAGTCGGATATAACTGTGAGCTGTACCCCTGAGAGTCGGATATAACAGTGAGCTGTACTCCTGAGAGTTGGATATTACTGTGAGCTGTACCCCTGAGAGTCGGATATAACTGTGAGCTGTACTCCTGAGAGTCGGATATAACTGTGAGCTGTACCCCTGATATTCGGATATCACTGTGAGCTGTATACCTGAGAGTCGGATATCACTGTGAGCTGTACCCCTGAGAGTCGGATATTACTGGGAGCTGTACCCCTGAGAGTCAGATATTACTGTGAGCTGTATTCCTGAGAGTCGGATATCACTGTGAGCTGTACCCCTGAGAGTCGGATATTACTGGGAGCTGTACATCGTAGAGTCGGATATTACTGGGAGCTGTACCCCTGAGAGTCGGATATTTCAGTGAGCAGTACTCCTGAGAGTCGGATATTACTGGGAACTGTACTTCTGAGAGTCGGATATTTCAGTGAGCAGTACTCCTGAGAGTCGGATATTACTGGGAGCTGTACTTCTGAGAGTCGGATCTAAATGTGAGCTGTACCCCTGAGAGTCGGATATTACTGTGAGCTGTACTGCTGAGAGTCGGATATAACTGTGAGCTGTACCCCTGAGAGTCGTATATTACTGGGAGCTGTACTTCTGAGAGTCAGATATTTCAGTGAGCAGTACTCCTGAGAGTCGGATATCACTGGGAGCTGTACTTCTGAGAGTCAGATATTTCAGTGAGCAGTACTACTGAGAGTCGGATATTACTGGGAGCTGTACTCCTGAGAGTCCGATATTACTGGGAGCTGTACTCCTGAGAGTCGGATATTACTGTGAGCTGTACCCCTGAGAGTCGGATATTACTGGGAGCTGTACCCCTGAGAGTCGGATATTTCAGTGAGCAGTACTCCTGAGAGTCGAATATTTCAGTGAGCAGTACCCCTGAGAGTCGGATATAACTGTGAGCTGTACTCCTGAGAGTCGGATATAACTGTGAGCTGTACCCCTGAGAGTCGGATATAACTGTGAGCAGTACCCCTGAGAGTCGGATATAACTGTGAGCAGTACCCCTGAGAGTCAGATATTACTGGGAGCTGTACTCCTGAGAGTCGGATATAACTGTGAGCTGTACCCCTGAGAGTTGGATATAACTGTGAGCTGTACTCCTGAGAGTCGGATATTACTGTGAGCTGTACCCCTGAGAGTTGGATATAACTGTGCGCTGTACCCCTGAGAGTTGGATATAACTGTGAGCTGTACTCCTGAGAGTCGGATATTACTGTGAGCTGTACCCCTGAGAGTTGGATATAACTGTGAGCTGTACCCCTGAGAGTTGGATATAACTGTGAGCTGTACCCCTGAGAGTTGGATATAACTGTGAGCTGTACTCCTGAGAGTCGGATATTACTGTGAGCTGTACCCCTGAGAGTTGGATATAACTGGGAGCTGTACTCCTGAGAGTCGGATCTAAATGTGAGCTGTACCCCTGAGAGTTGGATATTACTGTGAGCTGTACTTCTGAGAGTCGGATATAACTGGGAGCTGTACCCCTGAGAGTCGGATATTACTGGGAGCTGTACTTCTGAGAGTCAGATATTTCAGTGAGCAGTACTCCTGAGAGTCGGATATCACTGTGAGCTGTACTGCTGAGAGTCGGATATAACTGTGAGCTGTACCCCTGAGAGTTGGATATAACTGTGAGCTGTACCCCTGAGAGTTGGATATAACTGTGAGCTGTACTCCTGAGAGTCGGATATTACTGTGAGCTGTACCCCTGAGAGTTGGATATAACTGGGAGCTGTACTCCTGAGAGTCGGATCTAAATGTGAGCTGTACCCCTGAGAGTTGGATATTACTGTGAGCTGTACTTCTGAGAGTCGGATATAACTGTGAGCTGTACCCCTGAGAGTCGGATATTACTGGGAGCTGTACTTCTGAGAGTCAGATATTTCAGTGAGCAGTACTCCTGAGAGTCGGATATAACTGGGAGCTGTACTTCTGAGAGTCAGATATTTCAGTGAGCAGTACTCCTGAGAGTCGGATATTACTGGGAGCTGTACTCCTGAGAGTCGGATATTACTGGGAGCTGTACTCCTGAGAGTCGGATATTATTGGGAGCTGTACCCCTGAGAGTCGGATATTACTGGGAGCTGTACCCCTGAGAGTCGGATATTTCAGTGAGCAGTACTCCTGAGAGTCGGATATTTTAGTGAGCAGTACCCCTGAGAGTCGGATATAACTGTGAGAGTTACCCCTGAGAGTCGGATATAACAGTGAGCAGTACCCCTGAGAGTCGGATATTTCAGTGAGCAGTACTCCTGAGAGTCGGATATTTCAGTGAGCAGTACCCCTGAGAGTCGGATATAACTGTGAGAGTTACCCCTGAGAGTCGGATATAACTGTGAGCAGTACCCCTGAGAGTCGGATATAACTGTGAGCTGTACCCCTGAGAGTCGGATATTACTGGGAGCTGCACGCCTGAGAGTCGGATATTACTGGGAGCTGTACTCCTGTGAGTCGGATATTACTGGGAGCTGTACCCCTGAGAGTCAGATATTACCGGGAGCTGTACTCCCGAGAGTTGGATATAACTGGGAGCTGTACTCCTGAGAGTCGGATCTAAATGTGAGCTGTACCCCTGAGAGTCGGATATTACTGGGAGCTGTACTCCTGAAAGTTGGATGTTACTGGGAGCTATACTCCCGAGGGTCGGATATTACTGGGAGCTGTAATCTTGAGAATCAGATATTAATGGAAGCTGTACACCCGAGAGACGGATACTACTGGGAGCTGTACTTCTGAGAGTCGGATATAACTATGAGCTGTACCCCTGAGAGTCGGATATTACTGGGAGCTGTACTTCTGAGAGTCAGATATTTCAGTGAGCAGTACTCCTGAGAGTCGGATATTGCTGGGAGCTGTACTCCTGAGAGTCGGATATTACTGGGAGCTGTACCCCTGAGAGTCGGAAATTTCAGTGAGCAGTACTCCTGAGAGTCGGATATTTCAGTGAGCAGTACCGCTGAGAGTCGGATATAACTGTGAGCTGTACTCCTGAGAGTCGGATATAACTGTGAGCAGTACCCCTGACAGTCGGATATTACTGTGAGCAGTACCCCTGAGAGTCGGATATAACTGTGAGCTGTACCCCTGAGAGTCGGATATTACTGGGAGCTGTATTCCTGAGAGTCGGATATAACTGTGAGCTGTACCCCTGATAGTCGGATATTACTGTGAGCTGCATTCCTGAGAGTCGGATATCACTGTGAGCTGTACCCCTGAGCGTCGGATATTACTGGGAGCTGTACCCCTGAGAGTCAGATATTACTGTGAGCTGTATTCCTGAGAGACGGATATCACTGTGAGCTGTACCCCTGAGAGTCGGATATCACTGTGAGCTGTATTCCTGAGAGTCGGATATCACTGTGAGCTGTACCCCTGAGAGTCAGATATTACTGGGAGCTGTACCCCTGAGAGTCGGATATAACTGTGAGCTGTACCCCTGAGAGTCGGATATAACTGTGAGCTGTATTCCTGAGAGTCAGATATTACTGTGAGCTGTATTCCTGAGAGTCGGATATAACTGTGAGCTGTACTCCTGAGACTCGGATATAACTGTGAGCTGTACTCCTGAGAGTCGGATATTACTGGGAGCTGTGCTCCTGAGAGTCGGATATTTCAGTGAGCAGTACCTCTGAGAGTCGGATATTACTGGGAGCTGTACCCCTAAGAATCGGATATTACTGGGAGCTGCAATCCTGATAGTCGGATATTACTGGGATCTGTACCCCTGAGAGTCGGATATTACTGTGAGCTGTACCCCTGAGAGTCGGATATTACTGGGAGCTGCACGCCTGAGAGTCGGATATTACTGGGAGCTGTACTCCTGTGAGTCGGATATTACTGGGAGCTGTACCCCTGAGAGTCAGATATTACCGGGAGCTGTACTCCCGAGAGTCGGATTTACCGGCAGCTGTACTCCCGAGAGTCGGATATTACTGGGAGCTGTACTCCCGAGAGTCAGATATTACCAGGAGCTGTACTCCCGAGAGTCGGAAATTACCAGAATCTGGACTGCCGAGAGTCAGCTATAACTTTGATCTGTATTCCTGCGAGTCGGATATTGCTGTGCCCTGTACTCCCGAGAGTTGGATATTACCGGGAGCTGTACTGCCAAATCTCGGCTATAACTGGGAGCTGCACTCCTGAGAGTCGGATATTACTGGGAGCTGTATTCCTTAGAGTTGGATATTACTGGGAGCTGTACTCCCGAGAACGGGTATTACTGTTAGCTGTATTCCTGAGAGTCGGATATTACTGGGAGCTGTACTCCTGAAAGTTGGATGTTACTGGGAGCTATACTCCCGAGGGTCGGATATTACTGGGAGCTGTAATCTTGAGAATCAGATATTAATGGAAGCTGTACACCCGAGAGACGGATACTACTGGGAGCTGTACTTCTGAGAACGGATATTACTGTGAGATGTACCCCTGAGAGTCGGATATTACTGGGAGCTGTACTCCTAGAGACGGATATTACTGGGAGCTATACCCCTGAGAGTCGGATATTACTGGGAGCTGTACTCCTAGAGACGGATATTACTGGGAGCTGTACCCCTGAGAGTCGGATATTACTGGGAGCTGTACCCCTGAGAGTCGGATATTACTGGGAGCTGTACTCCTGAGAGTTGGATATTACTGTGAGCTGTACCCCTGAGAGTCGGATATTACTGTGCGCTGTACTTCTGAGAGTCGGATATAACTGGGAGCTGTACTCCTGAGAGTCGGATATTACTGGGAGCTGTACTTCTGAGAGTCAGATATTTCAGTGAGCAGTACTCCTGAGAGTCGGATATCACTGGGAGCTGTACTTCTGAGAGTCAGATATTTCAGTGAGCAGTACTCCTGAGAGTCGGATATTACTGGGACCGTGCTCCTGAGAGTCGGATATTACTGGGAGCTGTACTCCTGAGAGTCGGATATTACTGGGAGCTGTACCCCTGAGAGTCGGATATTTCAGTGAGCAGTACTCCTGAGAGTCGGATATTTCAGTGAGCAGTACCCCTGAGAGTCGGATATAACTGTGAGAGTTACCCCTGAGAGTCGGGTATTACTGGGAGCTGTACTCCTGAGAGTCGGATATTACTGGGAGCTGTACCCCTGAGAGTCGGATATTTCAGTGAGCAGTACTCCTGAGAGTCGGATATTTCAGTGAGCAGTACCCCTGAGAGTCGGATATAACTGTGAGAGTTACCCCTGAGAGTCGGGTATTACTGGGAGCTGTACTCCTGAGAGTCGGATATAACTGTGAGCTGTACTCCTGAGAGTCGGATATAACTGGGAGCTGTACCCCTGAGAGTCGGATATAACTGCGAGCTGTACCCCTGAGAGTCGGATATAACTGTGAGCTGTACCCCTGAGAGTCGGATATTACAGTGAGCTGTATTCCTGAGAGTCGGATATAACTGTGAGCTGTACCCCTGAGAGTCGGATATAACTGTGAGCTGTACCCCTGAGAGTCGGATATTACTGTGAGCTGTATTCCTGAGAGTCGGATATAACTGTGAGCTGTACCCCTGAGAGTCGGATATTACTGTGAGCTGTATTCCTGAGAGTCGGATATAACTGTGATCTGTACCCCTGATATTCGGATATCACTGTGAGCTGTATTCCTGAGAGTCGGATATCACTGTGAGCTGTACCCCTGAGAGTCGGATATTACTGGGAGCTGTACCCCTGAGAGTCAGATATTACTGTGAGCTGTATTCCTGAGAGTCGGATATCACTGTGAGCTGTACCCCTGAGAGTCGGATATCACTGTGAGCTGTACCCCTGAGAGTCGGATATTACTGTGAGCTGTACCCCTGAGAGTCGGATATTACTGGGAGCTGTACTTCTGAGAGTCAGATATTTCAGTGAGCAGTACTCCTGAGAGTCGGATATTACTGTGAGCTTTACCCCTCAGAGTCGGATATTACTGGGAGCTGTACCCCTGAGAGTTGCATATTTCAGTGAGCATTACTCCTGAGAGTCGGATATTACTGTGAGCTGTACTTCTGAGAGTCGGATATAACTGTGAGCTGTACCCCTGAGAGTCGGATATTACTGTGAGCTGTACTTCTGTGAGTCGGATATAACTGTGAGCTGTACCCCTGAGAGTCGGATATTACTGGGAGCGGTACTTCTGAGAGTCAGATATTTCAGTGAGCAGTACTCCTGAGAGTCGGATATTGCTGGGAGCTGTACTCCTGAGAGTCGGATATTACTGGGAGCTGTACTCCTGAGAGTCGGATATTACTGGGAGCTGTACCCCTGAGAGTCGGATATTTCAGTGAGCAGTACTCCTGAGAGTCGGATATTTCAGTGAGCAGTACCGCTGAGAGTCGGATATAACTGTGAGCTGAACTCCTGAGAGTCGGATATAACTGTGAGCAGTACCCCTGAGAGTCGGATATAACTGGGAGCTGTACCCCTGAGAGTCTGATATAACTGTGAGCAGTACCCCTGACAGTCGGATATTACTGTGAGCTGTCCCCCTGAGAGTTGGATATTACTGGGAGCTGTATTCCTGAGAGTCGGATATAACTGAGAGCTGTACCCCTGATAGTCGGATATTACTGTGAGCTGTATTCCTGAGAGTCGGATATCACTGTGAGCTGTACCCCTGAGAGTCGGATATCACTGTGAGCTGTATTCCTGAGAGTCGGATATCACTGTGAGCTGTACCCCTGAGAGTCAGATATTACTGGGAGCTGTACCCCTGAGAGTCAGATATTACTGTGAGCTGTATTCCTGAGAGTCGGATATCACTGTGAGCTGTACCCCTGAGAGTCGGATATCACTGTGAGCTGCACCCCTGAGAGTCGGATATTACTGGGAGCTGTACCCCTGAGAGTCGGATATAACTGTGAGCTGTACTCCTGAGAGTCGGATATAACTGTGAGCTGTATTCCTGAGAGTCAGATATTACTGTGAGCTGTATTCCTGAGAGTCGGATAGAACTGTGAGCTGTACTCCTGAGACTCGGATATAACTGTGAGCTGTACTCCTGAGAGTCGTATATTACTGGGAGCTGTGCTCCTGAGAGTCGGATATTTCAGTGAGCAGTACTCCTGAGAGTCGGATATTACTGGGATCTGTACCCCTAAGAATCGGATATTACTGGGAGCTGCAATCCTGATAGTCGGATATTACTGGGATCTGTACCCCTGAGTGTCGGATATTACTGTGAGCTGTACCCCTGAGAGTCGGATATTACTGGGAGCTGCACGCCTGAGAGTCGGATATTACTGGGAGCTGTACTCCTGTGAGTCGGATATTACTGGGAGCTGTACCCCTGAGAGTCAGATATTACCGGGAGCTGTACTCCCGAGAGTCGGTTTTACCGGCAGCTGTACTCCCGAGAGTCGGATATTACTGGGAGCTGTACTCCCGAGAGTCAGATATTACCAGAAGCTGTACTCCCGAGAGTCGGATATTACCAGAATCTGTACTGCCGAGAGTCAGCTATAACTTTGATCTGTATTCCTGCGAGTCGGATATTGCCGTGCCCTGTACTCCCGAGAGTCGGATATTTCCGGGAGCTGCACTGCCGAGTCTCGGCTATAACTGGGAGCTGCACTCCTGAGAGTCGGATATCACTGGGAGCTGTATTCCTTAGAGTTGGATATTACTGGGAGCTGTACTCCCGAGAACGGATATTACTGTTAGCTGTATTCCTGAGAGTCGGATATTACTGGGAGCTGTACTCCTGAATGTTGGATGTTAGTGGGAGCTATACTCCCGAGGGTCGGATATTACTGGGAGCTGTAATCTTGAGAATCAGATATTAATGGAAGCTGTACACCCGAGAGACGGATATTACTGGGAGCTGTACTTCTGAGAACGGATATTACTGTGAGATGTACCCCTGAGAGTCGGATATTACTGGGAGCTGTACTCCTAGAGACGGATATTACTGGGAGCTGTACCCCTGAGAGTCGGATATTACTGAGAGCTGTACCCCTGAGAGTCGGATATTACTGGGAGCTGTACCCCTGAGAGTCGGATATTACTGGGAGCTGTACTCCTGAGAGTTGGATATTACTGTGAGCTGTACCCCTGAGAGTCGGATATTACTGTGAGCTGTACTTCTGAGAGTCGGATATAACTGGGAGCTGTACTTCTGAGAGTCAGATATTTCAGTGAGCAGTACTCCTGAGAGTCGGATATCACTGGGAGCTGTACTTCTGAGAGTCAGATATTTCAGTGAGCAGTACTCCTGAGAGTTGGATATTACTGGGACCGTGCTCCTGAGAGTCGGATATTACTGGGAGCTGTACTCCTGAGAGTCGGATATTACTGGGAGCTGTACCCCTGAGAGTCGGTTATTACTGAGAGCTGTAGCCCTAAGAGTTGGATATCACTGGGAGGTGCACTCCTGAGAGTCGGATATTACTGGGAGCTGTTCCCCTAAGAGTCGGATATTACTGGGAGCTGCACTCCTGAGAGTCGGATATTACTGGGAGCTGTACCCCTAAGAGTCGGATATTACTGGGAGATGCACTCCTGAGAGTCGGATATTACTGGGAGCTGTACGCCTGAGAGTCAGATATTACTGGGAGCTGTACGCCTGAGAGTCGGATATTACTGGGAGCTGTACCCCTGAGAGTCGGATATTACTGAGAGCTGTACCCCTGAGAGTCGGATATTACTGGGAGCTGCACCCCTGAGAGTTGGTTATTACTGAGAGCTGTACTCCGAACAGTCGGATATTACTGGGAGCTGTACCCCTGAGAGTCGGTTATTACTGAGAGCTGTAGCCCTAAGAGTTGGATATCACTGGGAGCTGCACTCCTGAGAGTCGGATATTACTGGGAGCTGTCCCCCTAAGAGTCGGATATTACTGGGAGCTGCACTCCTGAGAGTCGGATATTACTGGGAGCTGTACCCCTAAGAGTCGGATATTACTGGGAGATGCACTCCTGAGAGTCGGATATTACTGGGAGCTGTACGCCTGAGAGTCAGATATTACTGGGAGCTGTACCCCTGAGAGTCGGATATTACTGGGAGCTGCACTCCTGAGAGTCGGATATTACTGGGAGCTGTACCCCTGAGAGTCGGATATTACTGGGAGCTGTACGCCTGAGAGTCAGATATTACTGGGAGCTGTACGCCTGAGAGTCGGATATTACTGGGAGCTGCAATCCTGTGAGTCGGATATTACTGGGAGCTGTACCCCTGAGAGTCAGATGTTACTGGGAGTTGTCGCCCTGTGAGTCGGATGTTACGGGGAGCTGTGCTCCAGAGAGTCGGATATTAATGTGAACTGTACCCCTGAGAATCAGATATCACTGGGAGCTGTACTCCTGAGAGTTGGATATTACTGGGAGCTGTCCTCCCGAGAACGGATATTACTGTGAGCTGTACTTCTGAGAGTCGGATATAACTGTGAGCTGTACCCCTGAGAGTCGGATATTACTGTGAGCTGTACTTCTGAGAGTCGGATATAACTGTGAGCTGTGCCCCTGAGAGTCGGATATTACTGGGAGCTGTACTTCTGAGAGTCAGATATTTCAGTGAGCAGTACTCCTGAGAGTCGGATATTACTGGGAGCTGTACTCCTGAGAGTCGGATATTACTGGGAGCTGTACCCCTGAGAGTCGGATATTATTGGGAGCTGTACCCCTGAGAGTCGGATATTTCAGTGAGCAGTACTCCTGAGAGTCGGATATTTCAGTGAGCAGTACCCCTGAGAGTCGGATATAACTGTGAGAGTTACCCCTGAGAGTCGGATTTAACTGTGAGCAGTACCCCTGAGAGTCGTATATAACTGGGAGCTGTACCCCTGAGAGTCGGATATAACTGGGAGCAGTACCACTGAGAGTCGGATATAACTGTGAGCAGTACCCCTGAGAGTCGGATATAACTGGGAGCTGTACCCCTGAGAGTCGGATATAACTGTGGAGCAGTACCCCTGAGAGTCGGATATAACTGGGAGCTGTACCCCTGAGAGACGGATATTACTGGGAGCTGTCCCCCTGAGAGTCGGATATTACTGGGAGCTATATTCCTGAGAGTCGGATATAACTGTGAGCTGTACTCCTGATAGTCGGATATTACTGTGAGCTGTATTCCTGAGAGTCGGATATCACTGTGAGCTGTACCCCTGAGAGTCGGATATTACTGGGAGCTGCACCCCTGAGAGTCGGATATTACTGTGAGCTGTATTCCTGAGAGTCGGATATCAGTGTGAGCTGTACCCCTGAGAGTCGGATATCACTGTGAGCTGTACCCCTGAGAGTCGGATATTACTGTGAGCTGTACCCCTGAGAGTCGGATATTACTGGGAGCTGTACCCCTGAGAGTCGGATATTTCAGTGAGCAGTACTCCTGAGAGTCGGATATTACTGTGAGCTGTATTCCTGAGAGTCGGATATTACTGTGAGCTGTATTCCTGAGAGTCGGATATAACTGTGAGCTGTACTCCTGAGAGTCGGAAATAACTGTGAGCTGTACTCCTGAGAGTCGGATATTACTGGGAGCTGTGCTCCTGAGAGTCGGATATTTCAGTGAGCAGTACTCCTGAGAGTTGGATATTACTGGGAGCTGTACCCCTAAGAATCGGATATTTCTGGGAGCTGCAATCCTGATAGTCGGATATTACTGGGATCTGTACCCCTGAGAGTCGGATATTACTGTGAGCTGTACCCCTGAGAGTCGGATATTACTGGGAGCTGTACCCCTGAGAGTCGGATATTACCGGGAGCTGTACGCCTGAGAGTCGGATATTACTGGGAGCTGTACTCCTGTTAGTCGGATATTACTGGGAGCTGTACCCCTGAGAGTCAGATATTACCGGGAGCTGTACTCCCGAGAGTCGGATTTACCGGCAGCTGTACTCCCGAGAGTCGGATATTACTGGGAGCTGTACTCCCGAGAGTCAGATATTACCAGGAGCTGTACTCCCGAGAGTCAGATATTACTGGGAGCTGTACTCCCGGGAGTCTGATATTACAGGGAGCAGAACTCCCGAGAGTCGGATATTACCAGAATCTGTACTGCCGAGAGTCAGCTATAACTGGGATCTGTATTCCTGCGAGTCGGATATTGCTGTGCCCTGTACTCCCGAGAGTCGGATATTACCGGGAGCTGTACTGCCGAGACTCGGCGATAACTGGGAGCTGCACTCCTGAGAGTCGGATATCACTGGGAGCTGTATTCCTTAGAGTTGGATATTACTGGGAGCTGTACTCCCGAGAACGGATATTACTGTGAGCTGTATTCCTGAGAGTCGGATATTACTGGGAGCTGTACTCCTGAAAGTTGGATGTTACTGGGAGCTATACTCCCGAGGGTCGGATATTACTGGGAACTGTAATCTTGAGAATCAGATATTAATGGAAGCTGTACACCCGAGAGACGGATACTACTGGGAGCTGTACTTCTGAGAACGGATATTACTGTGAGATGTACCCCTGAGAGTCGGATATTACTGGGAGCTGTACTCCTAGAGACGGATATTACTGGGAGCTGTACCCCTGAGAGTCGGATATTACTGGGAGCTGTACTCCTAGAGACGGATATTACTGGGAGCTGTACCCCTGAGAGTCGGATATTACTGGGAGCTGTACTCCTAGAGACGGATATTACTGGGAGCTGTACTCCTAGAGACGGATATTACTGGAAGCTGAACTCCTGAGGTTCGGATATTACTGTGAGCTCTACCGCCGAAGGTCTGTAGCCCTGAGATTCGTATATCACAGGGAGCTGTACTCCCGTGATTCTGAAATTACTGGGAGCTGTACTCCCTCGAGTCGAATATTATTGGGTGCTATATTCCCGAGAGTCGGATTTTACTGTGAGCTGTAGATCCTGAGAGTGGAACATAACTGGGAGGTGAATTCCCGAGTGTTGGATATTTCCGGAAACTGTACCCCTGTGAGTCGGATATTACTGTGAGCTGTATTCCTGAGAGTCGAATATTACTGGGAGCTGTACTCCTGAGAGTCGGATATTACTGGGAGCTGTACCCCTGAGAGTCGGATATTTCAGTGAGAAGTACTCCTGAGAATCGAATATTACTGTGAGCTGCAATCCTGTGAGTCGGATATTACTGGGAGCTGTACCCCTGAGACTCGGATATAACTGGGAGCTGCAATCCTGATAGTCGGATATTACTGGGAGCTGTACCCCTAAGAGTTGGATATTACTGGGATCTGCATTCCTGAGATTCGGATATTACTGGGAGCTGTACCCCTGAGACTCGGATATAACTGGGAGCTGCAATCCTGATAGTCGGATATTACTGGGAGCTGTACCCCTAAGAGTCGGATATTACTGGGAGCTGTACCCCTAAGAGTCGGATATTACTGAGAGCTGTACCCCTGAGAGTCGGATATTACTGGGAGCTGTACCCCTGAGAGTTGGTTATTACTGAGAGCTGTACTCCGAACAGTCGGATATTACTGGGAGCTGTACCCCTGAGAGTCGGTTATTACTGAGAGCTGTAGCCCTAAGAGTTGGATATCACTGGGAGCTGCACTCCTGAGAGTCGGATATTACTGGGAGCTGTACCCCTAAGAGTCGTATATTACTGGGAGCTGCACACCTGAGAGTCGGATATTACTGGGAGCTGTACCCCTAAGAGTCGGATATTACTGGGAGCTGCACACCTGAGAGTCGGATATCACTGGGAGCTGTACTCCTGAAAGTTGGATGTTACTGGGAGCTGTACTCCCGAGGGTCGGATATTACTGGGAGCTGTAATCTTGAGAATCAGATATTAATGGAAGCTGTACACCCGAGAGACGGATATTACTGGGAGCTGTACTCCTGTGAGTCGGATATTACTGGGAGCTGTACCCCTGAGAGTCAGATATTACCGGGAGCTGTACTCCCGAGAGTCGGATTTACCGGCAGCTGTAATCCCGAGAGTCGGATATTACTGGGAGCTGTACTCCCGAGAGTCAGATATTACTGGGAGCTGTACTCCCGGGAGTCTGATATTACAGGGAGCAGAACCCCCGAGAGTCGGATATTACCAGAATCTGTACTGCCGAGAGTCAGCTATAACTGGGATCTGTATTCCTGTGAGTCGGATATTGCTGTGCCCTGTACTCCCGAGAGTCGGATATTACCGGGAGCTGTACTGCCGAGACTCGGCTATAACTGGGAGCTGCACTCCTGAGAGTCGGATATCACTGGGAGCTGTATTCCTTAGAGTTGGATATTACTGGGAGCTGTACTCCCGAGAACAGATATTACTGTGAGCTGTATTCCTGAGAGTCGGATATTACTGGGAGCTGTACTCCTGAAAGTTGGATGTTACTGGGAGCTGCACTCCCGAGGGTCGGATATTACTGGGAGCTGTACTCCTGAAAGTTGGATGTTACTGGGAGCTATACTCCCGAGGGTCGGATATTACTGGGAGCTGTACTCCTGAGAGTCGGATATTACTGGGAGCTGTAATCTTGAGAATCAGATATTAATGGAAGCTGTACACCCGAGAGACGGATACTACTGGGAGCTGTACTTCTGAGAACGGATATTACTGTGAGATGTACTCCTGAGAGTCGGATATTACTGGGAGCTGTACTCCTAGAGACGGATATTACTGGGAGCTGTACCCCTGAGACTCGGATATTACTGGGAGCTGTACTCCTAGAGACGGATATTACTGGAAGCTGAACTCCTGAGGTTCGGATATTACTGTGAGCTCTACCGCCGAAGGTCTGTAGCCCTGAGAGTCGTATATTACAGGGAGCTGTACTCCCGAGATTCTGAAATTACTGGGAGCTGTACTCCCTCGAGTCGAATATTATTGGGTGCTATATTCCCGAGAGTCGGATTTTACTGTGAGCTGTAAATCCTGAGAGTGGAACATAACTGGGAGGTGAATTCCCGAGTGTTGGATATTACCAGAAACTGTACCCCTGTGAGTCGGATATTACTGTGAGCTGTATTCCTGAGAGTCAAATATTACTGGGAGCTGTACGCCTGAGAGTCGGATATTACTGGGAGCTGCACCCCTCAGAGTCGGATATTACTGGGAGCTGCACTCCTGAGAGTCGGATATTACTGGGAGCTGTACCCCTGAGAGTCGGATATTACTGGGAGCTGTATGCCTGAGAGTCAGATATTACTGGGAGCTGTCCGCCTGAGAGTCGGATATTACTGGGAGCTGCAATCCTGTGAGTCGGATATTACTGGGAGCTGTACCCCTGAGAGTCGGATGTTACTGGGAGTTGTAGCCCTGTGAGTCGGATGTTACGGGAGCTGTGCTCCAGAGAGTCAGATATTAATGTGAACTGTACCCCTGAGAATCAGATATCAGTGGGAGCTGTACTCCTGAGAGTTGGATATTACTGGGAGCTGTACTCCCGAGAACGGATATTACTGTGAGCTGTATTCCTGAGAGTCGGATATTACTGGGAGCTGTACCCCTGAAAGTTGGATATTACTGGGAGCTGTACTCCCGAGAGAAGGATATTATCGGGAACTGTATTCCTGAGAGTCAGATATTAATGGGAGCTGTAGTCCCGAGGGTCGGATATTACTGGGAGCTGTACCACTGAGAGTCGGATATTTCAGTGAGCAGTACTCCTTAGAGTCGGATATTACTGTGAGCTGTACCCCTGAGAGTCGGATATTACTGGGAGCTGTGCTACTGAGAGTCGGATATTAATGTGAGCTGTACCTCTGAGAATCAGATATCACTGGGAGCTGTACTCCCGAGAACGAATATTACTGTGAGCTGTATTCCTGAGAGTCAGAAATTACTGGGAGCTGTCCCCCTGAGACTCGGATATTACTGGGAGCTGCAATCCTGTGAGTCGGATATTACTGGGAGCTGTACCCATGAGACTCGGATATAAATGGGAGCTGCAATCCTGATAGTCGGATAATACTGAAAGCTGTACCCCTAAGAGTTGGATATTACTGGGAGCTGCACTCCTGAGAGTCGGATATTACTGGGAGCTGTACCCCTGAGACTCAGATATAACTGGGAGCTGCAATCCTGATAGTCGGATATTACTGGGAGCTGTACCCCTAAGAGTCGGATATTACTGGGAGCTGTACACCTAAGAGTCGGATATTACTGGGAACTGTACCCCTGAGAGTCGGTTATTACTGAGAGCTGTAGCCCTAAGAGTTGGATATCACTGGGAGCTGCACTCCTGAGAGTCGGATATTACTGGGAGCTGTACCCCTAAGAGTCGGATATTACTGGGAGCTGCACACCTAAGAGTCGGATATTACTGGGAGATGCACTCCTGAGAGTCGGATATTACTGGGAGCTGTACGCCTAAGAGTCGGATATTACTGGGAGCTGCACACCTGAGAGTCGGATATTACTGGGAGCTGTACCCCTAAGAGTCGGATATTACTGGGAGATGCACTCCTGAGAGTCGGATATTACTGGGAGCTGTACGCCTGAGAGTCAGATATTACTGGGAGCTGTACGCCTGAGAGTCGGATATTACTGGGAGCTGTACCCCTGAGAGTCGGATATTACTGGGAGCTGTACGCCTGAGAGTCGGATATTACTGGGAGCTGCAATCCTGTGAGTCGGATATTACTGGGAGCTGTACCCCTGAGAGTCGGATGTTACTGGGAGTTGTAGCCCTGTGAGTCGGATGTTACGGGGAGCTGTGCTCCAGAGAGTCGGATATTAATGTGAACTGTACCCCTGAGAATCAGATATCACTGGGAGCTGTACTCCTGAGAGTTGGGTATTACTGGGAGCTGTACTCCCGAGAACGGATATTACTGTGAGCTGTATTCCCGAGAGTCGGATATTACTGGGAGCTGTACCCCTGAAAGTTGGATATTACTGGGAGCTGTACTCCCGAGAGAAGGATATTACCGGGAACTGTATTCCTGAGAGTCAGATATTAATGGGAGCTGTAGTCCCGAGGGTCGGATATTACTGGGAGCTGTACCCCTGAGAGTCGGATATTTCAGTGAGCAGTACTCCTTAGAGTCGGATATTACTGTGAGCTGTACCCCTGAGAGTCGGATATTACTGGGAGCTGTGCTCCTGAGAGTCGGATATTAATGTGAGCTGTACCTCTGAGAGTCAGATATCACTGGGAGCTGTACTCCTGAGAACGAATATTACTGTGAGCTGTATTCCTGAGAGTCGGATATTACTGGGAGCTGTCCCCCTGAGACTCGGATATTACTGGGAGCTGCAATCCTGTGAGTCGGATATTACTGGGAGCTGTACCCCTGAGACTCGGATATAAATGGGAGCTGCAATCCTGATAGTCGGATATTACTGGGAGCTGTACCCCTAAGAGTTGGATATTACTGGGTGCTGCACTCCTGAGAGTCGGATATTACTGGGAGCTGCAATCCTGTGAGTCGGATATTACTGGGAGCTGTACCCCTGAGACTCTGATATAACTGGAAGCTGCAATCCTGATAGTCGGATATTACTGGGAGCTGTAATCCCGAGATTCGGATATTACTGGGAGCTGTACTCCCGAGAATCGGATATTACGCATTGCTGTACTCCTGAGAGTCGGATATTACTGGGAGCTGTACTCCTGTGAGTTGGATATAACTGGGAGCTGCACCCCTGAGTGTCGTATATTACTGGGAGCTGCACCCCTGAGTGTCGTATATTACTGGGAGCTGCACCCATGAGAGTTTGATATCACCGGGAGCTTTACTACTGTGAGTTGGATATAACTGGGAGCTTTACCCCTGAGAGTCGGATATTACTGTTAGCTGTACTCCCGAGAGTCGGATGTTACTGTGTGCTGTATCCATGAAAGTCAGATATCAGTGGGAGCTGTACCCTGAGAATTGGCCATTACTGGGAGCTGTACTCCTGAGAGTCAAATATTGCTGTGAGCTGTACTCCCGAGAGTTGGATATGACTGTGAGATGTACCCCTATGAGTCGGAAATTACCGGAAGCTGTACCCCTGTGAGTCGGATATTACTGGGAGCTGTACTGCTGAGACTCGGATATTACTGGGAGCTGTACTTCCGAGAGTCGGATCAGACTGGTAGCTGTACTCCCGAGAGTCAGATCTTTCTGCGAGCTCTACTCCCGAGAGTCGGACATTACTGGGAGCTGTACTTCCGAGAGTCGGTTCATACTGGTAGCTGTACTCCCGAGAGTCAGATATTACTGGGAGCTGCACTTCCGAGAGTCGGATATTACTGTGAGCTGTATCCCTGAGAGTCAGATATCAGTGGGAACTGTACCTCTGAGAGTCGGATATTACTGGGAGCTGTATCCCTGAGAATCAGATATCAGTGGGAGCTGTACTCCCGAGAGTCGGATATTACTGGGAGCTGTATGCCTGAGAGTCGGATATTACTGGGAGCTGTACGCCTGAGAGTCGGATATTACTGGGAGCTGTATTCCCGAGAGTTGGATATTACTGGGAGCTGTATCCCTTAGTGTCAGATATCAGTTGGCTCTGGACCCCTGAGAGTGGTAATTTACAGTGAGCTGTACTTCTGAGGGTCAGATATTATTGGGAGCAGTAGCCCTGAGAGTCGGATATTACTGTGAGCTCTACACCCGAGAATCAGATATTACTGGGAGCTGTACCCCTGAGACTCGGATATAAATGGGAGCTGCAATCCTGATAGTCGGATATTACTGGGAGCTGTACCCCTAAGAGTTGGATATTACTGGGTGCTGCACTCCTGAGAGTCGGATATTACTGGGAGCTGCAATCCTGTGAGTCGGATATTACTGGGAGCTGTACCCCTGAGACTCTGATATAACTGGAAGCTGCAATCCTGATAGTCGGATATTACTGGGAGCTGCACCCCTGAGACTCGGATATAAATGGGAGCTGCAATCCTGATAGTCGGATATTACTGGGAGCTGCACGCCTGAGAGTCAGATATTACTGGGAGCTGTACTCCTGAGAGTCGGATATTGCTGGGAGCTGTACCACTGATAGTTGGTTATTACTGAGAGCTGTACTCCGAACAGTCGGATATTACTGGGAGCTGTACCCCTGAGAGTCGGTTATTACTGAGAGCTGTACCCCTAAGAGTCGGATATTACTGGGAGCTGCACTCCTGAGAGTCGGATATTACTGGGAGCTGTACCCCTCAGAGTCGGATATTACTGGGAGCTGCACTCCTGAGAGTCGGATATTACTGGGAGCTGTACCCCTGAGAGTCGGATATTACTGGGAGCTGTACGCCTGAGAGTCTGATATTACTGGGAGCTGCAATCCTGTGAGTCGGATATTACTGGGAGCTGTACCCCTGAGAGTCGGATGTTACTGGGAGTTGTAGCCCTGTGAGTCGGATGTTACGGGGAGCTGTGCTCCAGAGAGTCGGATATTAATGTGAACTGTACCCCTGAGAATCAGATATCACTGGGAGCTGTACTCCTGAGAGTTGGGTATTACTGGGAGCTGTACTCCCGAGAACGGATATTACTGTGAGCTGTATTCCCGAGAGTCGGATATTACTGGGAGCTGTACCCCTGAAAGTTGGATATTACTGGGAGCTGTACTCCCGAGAGAAGGATATTACCGGGAACTGTATTCCTGAGAGTCAGATATTAATGGGAGCTGTAGTCCCGAGGGTCGGATATTACTGGGAGCTGTACCCCTGAGAGTCGGATATTTCAGTGAGCAGTACTCCTTAGAGTCGGATATTACTGTGAGCTGTACCCCTGAGAGTCGGATATTACTGGGAGCTGTGCTCCTGAGAGTCGGATATTAATGTGAGCTGTACCTCTGAGAGTCAGATATCACTGGGAGCTGTACTCCTGAGAACGAATATTACTGTGAGCTGTATTCCTGAGAGTCGGATATTACT
Source organism: Heterodontus francisci (assembly GCF_036365525.1). Lineage (NCBI taxonomy): Eukaryota > Metazoa > Chordata > Chondrichthyes > Heterodontiformes > Heterodontidae > Heterodontus > Heterodontus francisci. Next base: position 26,211,914 of record NC_090412.1, on the reverse strand, counting down.
GGGAGCTGTCCCCCTGAGACTCGGATATTACTGGGAGCTGCAATCCTGTGAGTCGGATATTACTGGGAGCTGTACCCCTGAGACTCGGATATAAATGGGAGCTGCAATCCTGATAGTCGGATATTACTGGGAGCTGTACCCCTAAGAGTTGGATATTACTGGGTGCTGCACTCCTGAGAGTCGGATATTACTGGGAGCTGCAATCCTGTGAGTCGGATATTACTGGGAGCTGTACCCCTGAGACTCTGATATAACTGGAAGCTGCAATCCTGATAGTCGGATATTACTGGGAGCTGTACTCCCGAGATTCGGATATTACTGGGAGCTGTACTCCCGAGAATCGGATATTACGCATTGCTGTACTCCTGAGAGTCGGATATTACTGGGAGCTGTACTCCTGTGAGTTGGATATAACTGGGAGCTGCACCCCTGAGTGTCGTATATTACTGGGAGCTGCACCCCTGAGTGTCGTATATTACTGGGAGCTGCACCCATGAGAGTTTGATATCACCGGGAGCTTTACTACTGTGAGTTGGATATAACTGGGAGCTTTACCCCTGAGAGTCGGATATTACTGTTAGCTGTACTCCCGAGAGTCGGATGTTACTGTGTGCTGTATCCATGAAAGTCAGATATCAGTGGGAGCTGTACCCTGAGAATTGGCCATTACTGGGAGCTGTACTCCTGAGAGTCAAATATTGCTGTGAGCTGTACTCCCGAGAGTTGGATATGACTGTGAGATGTACCCCTATGAGTCGGAAATTACCGGAAGCTGTACCCCTGTGAGTCGGATATTACTGGGAGCTGTACTGCTGAGACTCGGATATTACTGGGAGCTGTACTTCCGAGAGTCGGATCAGACTGGTAGCTGTACTCCCGAGAGTCAGATCTTTCTGCGAGCTCTACTCCCGAGAGTCGGACATTACTGGGAGCTGTACTTCCGAGAGTCGGTTCATACTGGTAGCTGTACTCCCGAGAGTCAGATATTACTGGGAGCTGCACTTCCGAGAGTCGGATATTACTGTGAGCTGTATCCCTGAGAGTCAGATATCAGTGGGAACTGTACCTCTGAGAGTCGGATATTACTGGGAGCTGTATCCCTGAGAATCAGATATCAGTGGGAGCTGTACTCCCGAGAGTCGGATATTACTGGGAGCTGTATGCCTGAGAGTCGGATATTACTGGGAGCTGTACGCCTGAGAGTCGGATATTACTGGGAGCTGTATTCCCGAGAGTTGGATATTACTGGGAGCTGTATCCCTTAGTGTCAGATATCAGTTGGCTCTGGACCCCTGAGAGTGGTAATTTACAGTGAGCTGTACTTCTGAGGGTCAGATATTATTGGGAGCAGTAGCCCTGAGAGTCGGATATTACTGTGAGCTCTACACCCGAGAATCAGATATTACTGGGAGCTGTACCCCTGAGACTCGGATATAAATGGGAGCTGCAATCCTGATAGTCGGATATTACTGGGAGCTGTACCCCTAAGAGTTGGATATTACTGGGTGCTGCACTCCTGAGAGTCGGATATTACTGGGAGCTGCAATCCTGTGAGTCGGATATTACTGGGAGCTGTACCCCTGAGACTCTGATATAACTGGAAGCTGCAATCCTGATAGTCGGATATTACTGGGAGCTGCACCCCTGAGACTCGGATATAAATGGGAGCTGCAATCCTGATAGTCGGATATTACTGGGAGCTGCACGCCTGAGAGTCAGATATTACTGGGAGCTGTACTCCTGAGAGTCGGATATTGCTGGGAGCTGTACCACTGATAGTTGGTTATTACTGAGAGCTGTACTCCGAACAGTCGGATATTACTGGGAGCTGTACCCCTGAGAGTCGGTTATTACTGAGAGCTGTACCCCTAAGAGTCGGATATTACTGGGAGCTGCACTCCTGAGAGTCGGATATTACTGGGAGCTGTACCCCTCAGAGTCGGATATTACTGGGAGCTGCACTCCTGAGAGTCGGATATTACTGGGAGCTGTACCCCTGAGAGTCGGATATTACTGGGAGCTGTACGCCTGAGAGTCTGATATTACTGGGAGCTGCAATCCTGTGAGTCGGATATTACTGGAGGCTGTACCCCTGAGAGTCGGATATTACTGGGAGCTGTACTCCCGAGAACGGATATTACTGGGAGCTGTACACCTGAGAGTCGGATATTACTGGGAGCTGTACTCCTTAGAGTCGGATATTACTGGGAGCTGTACACCTGAGAGTCGGATATTACTGGGAGCTGTACACCTGAGAGTCGGATATTACTGGGAGCTGTACACCTAAGAGTTGGATATTACTGGGAGCTGCATTCCTGAGAGTCGGATATTACTGGGAGCTGTACCCCTGAGACTCTGATATAACTGGAAGCTGCAATCCTGATAGTCGGATATTACTGGGAGCTGTACCCCTGAGACTCTGATATAACTGGGAGCTGCACGCCTGAGAGTCAGATATTACTGCGAGCTGTACTCCTGATAGTCGGATATTACTGGGAGCTGTACCCCGAAGAGTCGGATATTACTGAGAGCTGTACCCCTGAGAGTCGGATATTGCTGGGAGCTGTACCACTGATAGTTGGTTATTACTGAGAGCTGTACTCCGAACAGTCGGATTTTACTGGGAGCTGTACCCCTGAGAGTCGGTTATTACTGGGAGCTGCACTCCTGAGAGTCGGATATTACTGGGAGCTGTACCCCTGAGTGACAAATATTACTGTGAGCTGCAACACTGAGAGTCGGATATTACTGGGAGCTGTTCCCCTGAGAGTCCGTTATTACTGGGAGCTGTTCCCCTGAGTGTCGGATATGACTGGGAGCTGTACACCCGAGAGTCAGATCATACTGGTAGTTGTACTTCTGAGAGTCAGATATTACTGGGAGCTGTAATCTTTAGAGTCCGCTTTACAGAGAGCTGTACTCCTGAGAATCGGATATTACTGTGAGCTGTACACCTGAGAGTCGTAGATTACTGGGAGCTGTTCTCCTGGGAGTCAGATATTACTGGGAGCTGTACTGCTGAGAGTCGGATATTACTGGGAGCTGTACTCCCGAGAGTCGTATATTACTGGGAGCTGTACTCCTGAGAGTCGGATATTACTGGGAGCTGCACTCCCGAGAGTCGGATATTACTGGGAGTTGTACTCCTGAGAGTCGGATATTACTAGGAGCTGTACTCCTGAGAGTCGGATATTACTGGGAGCTGTACTCCTGAGAGTCAGATATTACTGGGAGCTGTACTCCCGAGATTCGGATATTACTGGGAGCTGTACTCCCGAGAATCGGATATTACGCATTGCTGTACTCCTGAGAGTCGGATATTACTGGGAGCTGTACTCCAGTGAGTTGGATATAACTGGGAGCTGCACCCCTGAGTGTCGTATATTACTGGGAGCTGCACCCCTGAGTGTCGTATATTACTGGGAGCTGCACCCATGAGAGTTTGATATCACCGGGAGCTTTACTACTGTGAGTTGGATATAACTGGGAGCTTTACCCCTGAGAGTCGGATATTACTGTTAGCTGTACTCCCGAGAGTCGGATGTTACTGTGTGCTGTATCCTTGAAAGTCAGATATCAGTGGGAGCTGTACCCTGAGAATTGGCCATTACTGGGAGCTGTACTCCTGAGAGTCAAATATTGCTGTGAGCTGTACTCCCGAGAGTTGGATATGACTGTGAGATGTACCCCTATGAGTCGGAAATTACCGGAAGCTGTACCCCTGTGAGTCGGATATTACTGGGAGCTGTACTGCTGAGACTCGGATATTACTGGGAGCTGTACTTCCGAGAGTCGGATCAGACTGGTAGCTGTACTCCCGAGAGTCAGATCTTTCTGCGAGCTCTACTCCCGAGAGTCGGACATTACTGGGAGCTGTACTTCCGAGAGTCGGTTCATACTGGTAGCTGTACTCCCGAGAGTCAGATATTACTGGGAGCTGCACTTCCGAGAGTCGGATATTACTGTGAGCTGTATCCCTGAGAGTCAGATATCAGTGGGAGCTGGACCTCTGAGAGTCGGATATTACTGGGAGCTGTATCCCTGAGAATCAGATATCAGTGGGAGCTGTACTCCCGAGAGTCGGATATTACTGGGAGCTGTATGCCTGAGAGTCGGATATTACTGGGAGCTGTACGCCTGAGAGTCGGATATTACTGGGAGCTGTATTCCCGAGAGTTGGATATTACTGGGAGCTGTATCCCTTAGTGTCAGATATCAGTTGGCTCTGGACCCCTGAGAGTGGTAATTTACAGTGAGCTGTACTTCTGAGGGTCAGATATTATTGGGAGCAGTAGCCCTGAGAGTCGGATATTACTGTGAGCTCTACACCCGAGAATCAGATATTACTGGGAGCTGTACCCCTGAGACTCGGATATAAATGGGAGCTGCAATCCTGATAGTCGGATATTACTGGGAGCTGTACCCCTAAGAGTTGGATATTACTGGGTGCTGCACTCCTGAGAGTCGGATATTACTGGGAGCTGCAATCCTGTGAGTCGGATATTACTGGGAGCTGTACCCCTGAGACTCTGATATAACTGGAAGCTGCAATCCTGATAGTCGGATATTACTGGGAGCTGCACCCCTGAGACTCGGATATAAATGGGAGCTGCAATCCTGATAGTCGGATATTACTGGGAGCTGCACGCCTGAGAGTCAGATATTACTGGGAGCTGTACTCCTGAGAGTCGGATATTGCTGGGAGCTGTACCACTGATAGTTGGTTATTACTGAGAGCTGTACTCCGAACAGTCGGATATTACTGGGAGCTGTACCCCTGAGAGTCGGTTATTACTGAGAGCTGTACCCCTAAGAGTCGGATATTACTGGGAGCTGCACTCCTGAGAGTCGGATATTACTGGGAGCTGTACCCCTCAGAGTCGGATATTACTGGGAGCTGCACTCCTGAGAGTCGGATATTACTGGGAGCTGTACCCCTGAGAGTCGGATATTACTGGGAGCTGTACGCCTGAGAGTCTGATATTACTGGGAGCTGCAATCCTATGAGTCGGATATTACTGGAGGCTGTACCCCTGAGAGTCGGATATTACTGGGAGCTGTACTCCCGAGAACGGATATTACTGGGAGCTGTACACCTGAGAGTCGGATATTACTGGGAGCTGTACTCCTTAGAGTCGGATATTACTGGGAGCTGTACACCTGAGAGTCGGATATTACTGGGAGCTGTACACCTGAGAGTCGGATATTACTGGGAGCTGTACACCTAAGAGTTGGATATTACTGGGAGCTGCATTCCTGAGAGTCGGATATTACTGGGAGCTGTACCCCTGAGACTCTGATATAACTGGAAGCTGCAATCCTGATAGTCGGATATTACTGGGAGCTGTACCCCTGAGACTCTGATATAACTGGGAGCTGCACGCCTGAGAGTCAGATATTACTGCGAGCTGTACTCCTGATAGTCGGATATTACTGGGAGCTGTACCCCGAAGAGTCGGATATTACTGAGAGCTGTACCCCTGAGAGTCAGATATTACTGCGAGCTGTACTCCTGATAGTCGGATATTGCTGGGAGCTGTACCACTGATAGTTGGTTATTACTGAGAGCTGTACTCCGAACAGTCGGATTTTACTGGGAGCTGTACCCCTGAGAGTCGGTTATTACTGGGAGCTGTAGCCCAAAGAGTCGGATATTACTGGGAGCTGCACTCCTGAGAGTCGGATATTACTGGGAGCTGTACCCCTGAGTGACAAATATTACTGTGAGCTGCAACACTGAGAGTCGGATATTACTGGAAGCTGTTCCCCTGAGAGTCCGTTATTACTGGGAGCTGTTCCCCTGAGTGTCGGATATGACTGGGAGCTGTACACCCGAGAGTCAGATCATACTGGTAGTTGTACTTCTGAGAGTCAGATATTACTGGGAGCTGTAATCTTTAGAGTCCGCTTTACAGAGAGCTGTACTCCTGAGAATCGGATATTACTGTGAGCTGTACACCTGAGAGTCGTAGATTACTGGGAGCTGTTCTCCTGGGAGTCAGATATTACTGGGAGCTGTACTGCTGAGAGTCGGATATTACTGGGAGCTGTACTCCCGAGAGTCGTATATTACTGGGAGCTGTACTCCTGAGAGTCGGATATTACTGGGAGCTGCACTCCCGAGAGTCGGATATTACTGGGAGTTGTACTCCTGAGAGTCGGATATTACTAGGAGCTGTACTCCTGAGAGTCGGATATTACTGGGAGCTGTACTCCTGAGAGTCAGATATTACTGGGAGCTGTACTCCCGAGATTCGGATATTACTGGGAGCTGTACTCCCGAGAATCGGATATTACGCATTGCTGTACTCCTGAGAGTCGGATATTACTGGGAGCTGTACTCCAGTGAGTTGGATATAACTGGGAGCTGCACCCCTGAGTGTCGTATATTACTGGGAGCTGCACCCCTGAGTGTCGTATATTACTGGGAGCTGCACCCATGAGAGTTTGATATCACCGGGAGCTTTACTACTGTGAGTTGGATATAACTGGGAGCTTTACCCCTGAGAGTCGGATATTACTGTTAGCTGTACTCCCGAGAGTCGGATGTTACTGTGTGCTGTATCCTTGAAAGTCAGATATCAGTGGGAGCTGTACCCTGAGAATTGGCCATTACTGGGAGCTGTACTCCTGAGAGTCAAATATTGCTGTGAGCTGTACTCCCGAGAGTTGGATATGACTGTGAGATGTACCCCTATGAGTCAGAAATTACCGGAAGCTGTACCCCTGTGAGTCGGATATTACTGGGAGCTGTACTGCTGAGACTCGGATATTACTGGGAGCTGTACTTCCGAGAGTCGGATCAGACTGGTAGCTGTACTCCCGAGAGTCAGATCTTTCTGCGAGCTCGACTCCCGAGAGTCGGACATTACTGGGAGCTGTACTTCCGAGAGTCGGTTCATACTGGTAGCTGTACTCCCGAGAGTCAGATATTACTGGGAGCTGCACTTCCGAGAGTCGGATATTACTGTGAGCTGTATCCCTGAGAGTCAGATATCAGTGGGAGCTGTACCTCTGAGAGTCGGATATTACTGGGAGCTGTATCCCTGAGAATCAGATATCAGTGGGAGCTGTACTCCCGAGAGTCGGATATTACTGGGAGCTGTATGCCTGAGAGTCGGATATTACTGGGAGCTGTACGCCTGAGAGTCGGATATTACTGGGAGCTGTATTCCCGAGAGTTGGATATTACTGGGAGCTGTATCCCTTAGTGTCAGATATCAGTTGGCTCTGGACCCCTGAGAGTGGTAATTTACAGTGAGCTGTACTTCTGAGGGTCAGATATTATTGGGAGCAGTAGCCCTGAGAGTCGGATATTACTGTGAGCTCTACACCCGAGAATCAGATATTACTGGGAGCTGTACCCCTGAGACTCGGATATAAATGGGAGCTGCAATCCTGATAGTCGGATATTACTGGGAGCTGTACCCCTAAGAGTTGGATATTACTGGGTGCTGCACTCCTGAGAGTCGGATATTACTGGGAGCTGCAATCCTGTGAGTCGGATATTACTGGGAGCTGTACCCCTGAGACTCTGATATAACTGGAAGCTGCAATCCTGATAGTCGGATATTACTGGGAGCTGCACCCCTGAGACTCGGATATAAATGGGAGCTGCAATCCTGATAGTCGGATATTACTGGGAGCTGTACCCCTAAGAGTTGGATATTACTGGGAGCTGCACGCCTGAGAGTCAGATATTACTGGGAGCTGTACTCCTGAGAGTCGGATATTGCTGGGAGCTGTACCACTGATAGTTGGTTATTACTGAGAGCTGTACTCCGAACAGTCGGATATTACTGGGAGCTGTACCCCTGAGAGTCGGTTATTACTGAGAGCTGTACCCCTTTCTTTTGGGCCTCCTTATCTCGAGAGACAATGGATTCGCGCCTGGAGGTGGTCAGTGGTTTGTGAAGCAGCGCCTGGAGTGGCTATAAAGGCCAATTCTGGAGTGACAGGCTCTTCCACAGTTGCTGCAGAGAAATTTGTTTGTTGGGGCTGTTGCACAGTTGGCTCTCCCCTTGCGCCTCTGTCTTTTTTCCTGCCAACTACTAAGTCTCTTCGACTCGCCACAATTTAGCCCTGTCTTTATGGCTGCCCGCCAGCTCTGTCGAGCTGTACCCCTGAGACTCTGATATAACTGGGAGCTGCACGCCTGAGAGTCAGATATTACTGCGAGCTGTACTCCTGATAGTCGGATATTACTGGGAGCTGTACCCCGAAGAGTCGGATATTACTGAGAGCTGTACCCCTGAGAGTCGGATATTGCTGGGAGCTGTACCACTGATAGTTGATTATTACTGAGAGCTGTACTCCGAACAGTCGGATTTTACTGGGAGCTGTACCCCTGAGAGTCGGTTATTACTGGGAGCTGTAGCCCTAAGAGTCGGATATTACTGGGAGCTGCACTCCTGAGAGTCGGATATTACTGGGAGCTGTACCCCTGAGTGACAAATATTACTGTGAGCTGCAACACTGAGAGTCGGATATTACTGGGAGCTGTTCCCCTGAGAGTCCGTTATTACTGGGAGCTGTTCCCCTGAGTGTCGGATATGACTGGGAGCTGTACTCCCGAGAGTCAGATCATACTGGTAGTTGTACTTCTGAGAGTCAGATATTACTGGGAGCTGTAATCTTTAGAGTCCGCTTTACAGAGAGCTGTACTCCTGAGAATCGGATATTACTGTGAGCTGTACACCTGAGAGTCGTAGATTACTGGGAGCTGTTCTCCTGGGAGTCAGATATTACTGGGAGCTGTACTCCTGAGAGTCGGATATTACTGGGAGCTGTACTCCCGAGAGTCGTATATTACTGGGAGCTGTACTCCTGAGAGTCGGATATTACTGGGAGCTGCACTCCCGAGAGTCGGATATTACTGGGAGTTGTACTCCTGAGAGTCGGATATTACTAGGAGCTGTACTCCTGAGAGTCGGATATTACTGGGAGCTGTACTCCTGAGAGTCAGATATTACTGGGAGCTGTCCTCCCGAGATTCGGATATTACTGGGAGCTGTACTCCCGAGAATCGGATATTACGCATTGCTGTACTCCTGAGAGTCGGATATTACTGGGAGCTGTACTCCTGTGAGTTGGATATAACTGGGAGCTGCACCCCTGAGTGTCGTATATTACTGGGAGCTGCACCCCTGAGTGTCGTATATTACTGGGAGCTGCACCCATGAGAGTTTGATATCACCGGGAGCTTTACTACTGTGAGTTGGATATAACTGGGAGCTTTACCCCTGAGAGTCGGATATTACTGTTAGCTGTACTCCCGAGAGTCGGATGTTACTGTGTGCTGTATCCTTGAAAGTCAGATATCAGTGGGAGCTGTACCCTGAGAATTGGCCATTACTGGGAGCTGTACTCCTGAGAGTCAAATATTGCTGTGAGCTGTACTCCCGAGAGTTGGATATGACTGTGAGATGTACCCCTATGAGTCGGAAATTACCGGAAGCTGTACCCCTGTGAGTCGGATATTACTGGGAGCTGTACTGCTGAGACTCGGATATTACTGGGAGCTGTACTTCCGAGAGTCGGATCAGACTGGTAGCTGTACTCCCGAGAGTCAGATCTTTCTGCGAGCTCTACTCCCGAGAGTCGGACATTACTGGGAGCTGTACTTCCGAGAGTCGGTTCATACTGGTAGCTGTACTCCCGAGAGTCAGATATTACTGGGAGCTGCACTTCCGAGAGTCGGATATTACTGTGAGCTGTATCCCTGAGAGTCAGATATCAGTGGGAGCTGTACCTCTGAGAGTCGGATATTACTGGGAGCTGTATCCCTGAGAATCAGATATCAGTGGGAGCTGTACTCCCGAGAGTCGGATATTACTGGGAGCTGTATGCCTGAGAGTCGGATATTACTGGGAGCTGTACGCCTGAGAGTCGGATATTACTGGGAGCTGTATTCCCGAGAGTTGGATATTACTGGGAGCTGTATTCCTTAGTGTCAGATATCAGTTGGCTCTGGACCCCTGAGAGTGGTAATTTACAGTGAGCTGTACTTCTGAGGGTCAGATATTATTGGGAGCAGTAGCCCTGAGAGTCGGATATTACTGTGAGCTCTACACCCGAGAATCAGATATTACTGGGAGCTGTACCCCTGAGACTCGGATATAAATGGGAGCTGCAATCCTGATAGTCGGATATTACTGGGAGCTGTACCCCTAAGAGTTGGATATTACTGGGTGCTGCACTCCTGAGAGTCGGATATTACTGGGAGCTGCAATCCTGTGAGTCGGATATTACTGGGAGCTGTACCCCTGAGACTCTGATATAACTGGAAGCTGCAATCCTGATAGTCGGATATTACTGGGAGCTGCACCCCTGAGACTCGGATATAAATGGGAGCTGCAATCCTGATAGTCGGATATTACTGGGAGCTGTACCCCTAAGAGTTGGATATTACTGGGAGCTGCACGCCTGAGAGTCAGATATTACTGGGAGCTGTACTCCTGAGAGTCGGATATTGCTGGGAGCTGTACCACTGATAGTTGGTTATTACTGAGAGCTGTACTCCGAACAGTCGGATATTACTGGGAGCTGTACCCCTGAGAGTCGGTTATTACTGAGAGCTGTACCCCTTTCTTTTGGGCCTCCTTATCTCGAGAGACAATGGATTCGCGCCTGGAGGTGGTCAGTGGTTTGTGAAGCAGCGCCTGGAGTGGCTATAAAGGCCAATTCTGGAGTGACAGGCTCTTCCACAGTTGCTGCAGAGAAATTTGTTTGTTGGGGCTGTTGCACAGTTGGCTCTCCCCTTGCGCCTCTGTCTTTTTTCCTGCCAACTACTAAGTCTCTTCGACTCGCCACAATTTAGCCCTGTCTTTATGGCTGCCCGCCAGCTCTGTCGAGCTGTACCCCTGAGACTCTGATATAACTGGGAGCTGCACGCCTGAGAGTCAGATATTACTGCGAGCTGTACTCCTGATAGTCGGATATTACTGGGAGCTGTACCCCGAAGAGTCGGATATTACTGAGAGCTGTACCCCTGAGAGTCGGATATTGCTGGGAGCTGTACCACTGATAGTTGGTTATTACTGAGAGCTGTACTCCGAACAGTCGGATTTTACTGGGAGCTGTACCCCTGAGAGTCGGTTATTACTGGGAGCTGTAGCCCTAAGAGTCGGATATTACTGGGAGCTGCACTCCTGAGAGTCGGATATTACTGGGAGCTGTACCCCTGAGTGACAAATATTACTGTGAGCTGCAACACTGAGAGTCGGATATTACTGGGAGCTGTTCCCCTGAGAGTCCGTTATTACTGGGAGCTGTTCCCCTGAGTGTCGGATATGACTGGGAGCTGTACTCCCGAGAGTCAGATCATACTGGTAGTTGTACTTCTGAGAGTCAGATATTACTGGGAGCTGTAATCTTTAGAGTCCGCTTTACAGAGAGCTGTACTCCTGAGAATCGGATATTACTGTGAGCTGTACACCTGAGAGTCGTAGATTACTGGGAGCTGTTCTCCTGGGAGTCAGATATTACTGGGAGCTGTACTCCTGAGAGTCGGATATTACTGGGAGCTGTACTCCCGAGAGTCGTATATTACTGGGAGCTGTACTCCTGAGAGTCGGATATTACTGGGAGCTGCACTCCCGAGAGTCGGATATTACTGGGAGTTGTACTCCTGAGAGTCGGATATTACTAGGAGCTGTACTCCTGAGAGTCGGATATTACTGGGAGCTGTACTCCTGAGAGTCAGATATTACTGGGAGCTGTCCTCCCGAGATTCGGATATTACTGGGAGCTGTACTCCCGAGAATCGGATATTACGCATTGCTGTACTCCTGAGAGTCGGATATTACTGGGAGCTGTACTCCTGTGAGTTGGATATAACTGGGAGATGCACCCCTGAGTGTCGTATATTACTGGGAGCTGCACCCCTGAGTGTCGTATATTACTGGGAGCTGCACCCATGAGAGTTTGATATCACCGGGAGCTTTACTACTGTGAGTTGGATATAACTGGGAGCTTTACCCCTGAGAGTCGGATATTACTGTTAGCTGTACTCCCGAGAGTCGGATGTTACTGTGTGCTGTATCCTTGAAAGTCAGATATCAGTGGGAGCTGTACCCTGAGAATTGGCCATTACTGGGAGCTGTACTCCTGAGAGTCAAATATTGCTGTGAGCTGTACTCCCGAGAGTTGGATATGACTGTGAGATGTACCCCTATGAGTCGGAAATTACCGGAAGCTGTACCCCTGTGAGTCGGATATTACTGGGAGCTGTACTGCTGAGACTCGGATATTACTGGGAGCTGTACTTCCGAGAGTCGGATCAGACTGGTAGCTGTACTCCCGAGAGTCAGATCTTTCTGCGAGCTCTACTCCCGAGAGTCGGACATTACTGGGAGCTGTACTTCCGAGAGTCGGTTCATACTGGTAGCTGTACTCCCGAGAGTCAGATATTACTGGGAGCTGCACTTCCGAGAGTCGGATATTACTGTGAGCTGTATCCCTGAGAGTCAGATATCAGTGGGAGCTGTACCTCTGAGAGTCGGATATTACTGGGAGCTGTATCCCTGAGAATCAGATATCAGTGGGAGCTGTACTCCCGAGAGTCGGATATTACTGGGAGCTGTATGCCTGAGAGTCGGATATTACTGGGAGCTGTACGCCTGAGAGTCGGATATTACTGGGAGCTGTATTCCCGAGAGTTGGATATTACTGGGAGCTGTATCCCTTAGTGTCAGATATCAGTTGGCTCTGGACCCCTGAGAGTGGTAATTTACAGTGAGCTGTACTTCTGAGGGTCAGATATTATTGGGAGCAGTAGCCCTGAGAGTCGGATATTACTGTGAGCTCTACACCCGAGAATCAGATATTACTGGGAGCTGTACTCCTGTGAGTTGGATATAACTGGGAGCTGCACTCCTGAGTGTCAAATATTACTGGGAGCTGTATCCCTGAGAGTCGGATATTACCGGTATCTGTACTCCCGAGAGTCGTATATTACTCTGTGCTGTATCCCTGATAGTCAGATGTCAGTGGGAGCTGTACTCCCAAGAGTCGGATATTACTGGGAACTGTACTCCCGAGAATCGGATATTACTCTGAGTTTTACTCCTGTGACTTGGATATTACTGTGAACTGTACTCTTTAGAGTCAGCTTTACAGAGAGCTTTACTCCTGAGAGTCAGATATTACTGGGAGCTGTACCCCTCTGAGTCGGATATTACTGGGATTTGTACCCATGTGAGTCGGATATTACTGTGAAATGTACCACTGAGAGTTCGATATTACTGTGAGCCGTACCCCTCTCAGTCGGATATTACTGTCAGCTGTACACCTGAGAGTCGTAGATCACTGAGCCTGTACTCCCTTGAGTCGTATATTACTGGGAGCTGTACTTCCCAGAGTCAGATATTACTGTGAGCTGTACCCCTGAGAGTTGGATAATACTCTGAGCTTTACTCCCGAGAGTCGGATATTACCAGGAGCTGTACCTCTGAGAGTCGTATATTACTGGGAGCTCTACTTCCGAGAGTCGGATATTATTGTGAGCTGTACCCCTGTGAGTCGGATATAACTGTGACCTGTACCCCTGAGACTCGGATATTACTGGGAGCTGTACTCCCAAGAGTCAGATCCTACTGTGAGCTGTAGCCCTGTGAGTCGGATATAACTGTGACCTGTACCCCTGAGACTCGGATATTACTGTGACCTGTACCCCTGAGAGTCGCATTTTTACTGGGAGCTGTACGACTAACAGTCGGATATTACTGGGAGCTGTACCCCGAGAGTTCGATATTACTGTTAGCTGTGTAACACTGGGTCGGATAGTACTGTGAGCTCGAACCCTAAGGGTCAGATATTACTGGAAGCTGTACTCCTGCGAGTCGGCTATTATTGTGAGCTGTACCCCTGAGAGTCGGAAATTATCAGGAGCTGTACACCTGAGAGTCGGGTATTACAGGGATGTGTACTTCCGAGAGTCGGGTCATACTGTGAGAGGTACTCCCGAGAGTCAGATCTTACTGTGAGATGTACTCCCGAGATTCGGATCATACTGATCGCTGTACTCCCGAGAGTCGGATATTACTGGGAGCTGTACCCCTGAGAGTCAGATATTACTGTGAGCTGCACCCCTGAGAGTTGGATATTACTGGGAGCTGTACCTCTGAGAATGTGATATCACTGGGATCTCTACCCCTGAGAGTCGGATATTACTCTGAGCCTTACTGCTGAGAGTCGGATATTACTGTGAGCTGTACCACTGAGAGTCAGATATTACTGTGAGCTGCACCCCTGAGAGTCGGATATTACTGTGAGCTGTACCACTGAGAGTTGCATATTACTGCGAGTTGTACTCCTGTGAATCAGTTATTACTGTGTGCCGTACTCCTGTGAGTCGGATATTACTGTGAGCTCGGCTTCCGAGAGTCGGATATCACTGTGAGCTGTACCCCTGAGAGTTGGAAATTACTGGCAGCAATACTGCTGTGAGACGGATATTACTGGGAGCTGTTCCCCTGAGAGTCAGATATCACTGGGAGCTGTACCCGTGAGAGTCGGATATCACCGGGAGCTGTACCCGTGAGAGTCGGATATTACTGGCAGCAATACTGCTGTGAGACGGATATTACTGGGAGCTGTAATCCCAAGAATTGGATATAACTGTGAGCTGTACCCCTGAGATGCAGATATTACTGGGAGCTGTAACACTGACAGTTGGATATTACTGGGAGCTGTACCCCTGAGAGTCGGATATCACCGGGAGCTGTAATCCTGTGAGTTGGATATTACTGTGTGCTGTATCCCTGAGAGTCAGATATCACTGGGAGCTGTAATCCTGTGAGTTGGATATTACTGGTAGCTGTACTCCCGAGAATCAGATTTCACTGGGAGCTGTACCCCTGAGAGTTTTATATCACCAGGAGCTTTACCCCTGAGAGTCGGATATCACCGGGAGCTGTAATCCTGTGAGTTGGATATTATTGGTAGCTGTACTCCCGAGAGTCGGATATAACTGTGAGCTGTACCCCTGAGATGCAGATATTACTGGGAGCTGTAACACTGAGAGTTGGATATTACTGGGAGCTATACGACGAACAGTCGAATATTACTAGGAGCTGTACCCCTGAGAGTTTTCTATCACCGGGAGCTGTAATCCTGTGAGTTGGATATTACTGGTAGCTGTACTCCCGAGAGTCGGATATTACGCATTGCTGTGCTCTCGAGAGTCGGATCTTACTGTGAGCTGTATTCCTGAGAGTCGGATATTGCTGGGAGCTGTACTCCCGAGATGCAGCTATTACTGGGAGCTCTACTCCTGACAGTCAGATATAACTGGGAGCTGTACTCCGGAGAGTCGGATCATACTGATAGCTGTACTCCTGAGAATCGGATATTACTGGGAGCTGTGCTCCCGAGAGTTGGATATTACTAGGAGCTGTACATCCGAGAGTCAGATATTACTGTGAGCTGTATCCCTGAGAGTCAGATATCACTGGGAGCTGTACTCCGGAGAGTCGGATCATACTGATAGCTGTACCCTAAGAATCGGATATTAATGTGAGCTGTACCCCTGAGAATCGGATATTACTGGGAGCTGTACTCCTGCGAGTTGGATATTTCTGTGAACTGTACTCTTTGGAGTCGGCTTTACAGAGAGCTGTACTCCTGAGAGTCGGAAATTACTGGGAAGTGTCCATCCGAGTGTCGGATATTACTGTGAGCTGTATTGCTGAGATTTTGATATCACCGGGAACATTACTCCTGTGAGTTGGATATAACTGGAAGCTTTACCCCTGAGAGTCGGATATCACTGGGAGCTGTACTCCTGTGAGTTGGATATTACTATTAGCTGTACTTCTGAAAATCGGATCAAACTGGTAGCTGTACTCCCGAGAGTCAGATATTACTGGGAGCTGTATTCCTGAGAGTCGGATGTTATGGGTAGCTTTCTCCCAACAGTCGGATCTTACTTTGAGCTGTATTCCTGAGAGTCGGATATGACTGGGAACTGTACCTCTGAGAGTCGGATATAACTCAGAGCTGTACTCCCAAGAGTCAGATATGACTGGGAGCTGTATTCCTGAGAGTCGGATGTTATGGGTAGCTTTCTCCCAACAGTCGGATCTTACTTTGAGCTGTATTCCTGAGAGTCGGATATGACTGGGAACTGTACTCCTGAGAGTCAGATATGACTGGGAGCGGTAGCCCTGAGAGACAGATATTACTGGGAAATGTACTCCTGAGTGTCGGATATTACTGGGAAATGTACTCCCGAGAGTCGGCTATTCCTGGGAGCTGTGCCTCTGAGATTCGGATATAACTGGGAAATGTACTCCTGAGAGTCGGATATTACTGTGAGCTGTGCTCCCGAGAGTCGGATATTACTGGGAAATGTACTCCTGAGAGTCAGATATTACTGGGAGCGGTATCCCTGAGAGTCAGATATTACTGGGAAATGTACTCCTGAGAGTCGGATATTACTGTGAGCTGTGCTCCCGAGAGTCGGATATTACTGGGAAATGTACTCCTGAGAGTCGGATATTACTGTGAGCTGTGCTCCCGAGAGTCGGATATTACTGGGAGCTGAACCACTGAGAATCGGATATTCCAGGGAGCTGTATCCCTGAGTGTTGGATATTACTGGAAGCTGTACTCCTGAGAATCAGATATCACTGGGAGCTGTACCTCTGAGAGCTGGATTATACTGAGAACTGTACTCCTGAGAACGGATCTTACTGTGAACTGTACTCCCGAGAGATGGATCATACTTGTAGTTGCATTCCCAAGAGTTGGATATGACTGGGGCTGTACTTCCAGGAGTCGGATAATATTGGGAGACGTACTCCCGAGAGTCGGACATTACTGTGAGCTGTACCCGTGAGTCGGCTATTACTGTGAACTGTATTCCTGAGTGGCGGATATTACTGTGAGCTGTATTCCCGAGAGTCAGATCATGCTGGTAGCCTTACTCCCGAGAGTCGGATATTCCAGGGAGCTGTACTCCCGAGAGTCGGATATTACTGAGATGTATCCCTGAGTGTTGGATATTACTGGAAGCTGTACTCCTGAGAATCAGATATCACTGGGAGCTGTACTACCAAGAGTCAGATATTACTGGGAGACGTACTCCCGAGAGTCGGATATTACCAGGAGCTGTACTCCCGAGAGTCGGATAATACTGTGAACTGTACTTCCAAGAGTTGGATCTTACTGTGAGCTGTACTTCCGAGAGTTGGATGTTACTGTGAGCTGTATCCCTGAGAGTCAGATATCACTGGGAGCTGTACCCCTTAGAGTCGGATATTACTGTGAGCTATACCCCTGAGAATCGGATATTACTGGGAGCTGTACCCCTGAGAATCGGATATCACTGGGAGCTGTACCCCTGGGAATCGGATATTACTGTGAGCTGTACTCCTGCGAGTTGGATATTACTGTGAACTGTACTCTTTGGAGTCGGCTTTACAGAGAGCTGTACTCCTGAGAGTTGGAAATTACTGGGAAGTGTCCATCCGAGTGTCGGATATTACTGTGAGCTGTATTGCTGAGAGTTTGATATCACCGGGAGCATTACTCCTGTGAGTTGGATATTACTGGAAGCTGTACTTCCGAAAATCGGATCAAACTGGTAGCTGTGCTCCCGAGAGTCAGATATTACTGGGAGCTGTATTCCTGAGAGTCGGATATGACTGGGAACTGTACCTCTGAGAGTCGGATATAACTCAGAGCTGTACTCCCGAGAGTCAGATATGACTGGGGGCGGTACCCCTGAGAGTCGGATATTACTGGGAAATGTACTCCCGAGAGTCGGCTATTACTGTGAGCTGCAACACTGTGAGTCGGATATTACTGGGAGCTGTATCCCTGAGAGTCAGATATCAGTTGGATCTGTACCCCTGAGAGTGGGATATTACAGTGAGCTGTACTTCTGAGGGTCAGATATTATTGGGAGCAGTAGCCCTGAGAGTCGGATATTACTGTGAGCTCTACACCCGAGAATCAGATATTACTGGGAGCTGTACTCCTGTGAGTTGGATATAACTGGGAGCTGCACTCCTGAGTGTCAAATATTACTGTGAGCTGCAACACTGTGAGTCGGATATTACTGGGAGCTATACGACTAACAGTTGGATATTACTAGGAGCTGTACCCATGAGAGTTTGATATCACCGGGAGCTTTATTACGGTGAGTTGGATATAACTGGGAGCTGTACCCCTGAGAGTTGGATATTACTGTTAGCTGTACCCCTGAGACTCGGATATTACTGGGAGCTGTACTCCCAAGAGTCGGATCATACCGGTAGCTGTAGTCCCGAGAGTGGGATATTACTGGGAGCTGTACTTCCGAGAATCGGATCAAACTGGTAGCTGTACTCCCGAGAGTCGGATATTACTGGGAGCTGTACTCCCAAGAGTCGGATATTAGCGTGAGCTCTATCCCTGAGAGTCAGATATCACTGGGGGCTGTACTCCCGAGAGTCGGATATTACTGGGAACTGTACTCCCGAGAATCGGATATTACTCTGAGCTTTGCTCCTGTGACTTGGATATTACTATGAACTGTACTCTTTAGAGTCAGCTTTACAGAGAGCTTTACTCCTGAGAGTCGGATATTACTGGGAGCTGTACCCCTCTGAGTCAGATATTACTGGGATTTGTACCCATGTGACTCGGATATTACTGTGAAATGTACCCCTGAGAGTTCGATATTACTGTGAGCCGTACCCCTCTCAGTCGGATATTACTGTCAGCTGTACACCTGAGAGTCGTAGATCACTGAGCCTGTACTCCCTTGAGTCGTATATTACTGGGAGCTGTACTTCCCAGAGTCAGATATTACTGTGAGCTGTACCCCGGAGAGTTCGATATTACTGTTAGCTGTGTAACACTGGGTCGGATAGTACTGTGAGCTCTAACCCTAAGGGTCAGATATTGCTGGAAGCTGTACTCCTGCGAGTCGGCTATTATTTTGAGCTGTACCCCTGAGAGTCGGAAATTACCAGGAGCTGTACACCTGAGAGTCGGGTATTACAGGGATGTGTACTTCCGAGAGTCGGGTCATACTGTGAGAGGTACTCCCGAGATTCGGATATAACTGGGAGCTGTACGTCCGAGAGTCAGATATTACTGTGAGCTGCACCCCTGAGAGTTGGATATTACTGGGAGTTGTACTCCTGTGAATCAGTTATTACTGTGTGCCGTACTCCTGTGAGTCGGATATTACTGTGAGCTCGGCTTCCGAGAGTCGGATATCACTGGGAGCTGTACCCGTGAGAGTCGGATATTAATGGCAGCAGTACTGCTGTGAGACGGATATTACTGGGGGCTGTAATCCCGAGAATCGGATATAACTGTGAGCTGTACCCCTGAGATGCAGATATTACTGGGGGCTGTACTCCCGAGAGTCGGATATAACTGTGAGCTGTACCCCTGAGATGCAGATATTACTGGGAGCTGTAACACTGAGAGTTGGATATTACTGGGAGCTATACGACGAACAGTCGAATATTACTAGGAGC
Source organism: Heterodontus francisci (assembly GCF_036365525.1). Lineage (NCBI taxonomy): Eukaryota > Metazoa > Chordata > Chondrichthyes > Heterodontiformes > Heterodontidae > Heterodontus > Heterodontus francisci. The sequence continues at coordinate 26,192,436 of NC_090412.1, read as the reverse complement.
TGTACCCCTGAGAGTTTTATATCACCGGGAGCTTTACCCCTGAGAGTTTTATATCACCGGGAGCTGTAATCCTGTGAGTTGGATATTACTGGTAGCTGTACTCCCGAGAGTCGGATATTACGCATTGCTGTGCTCTCGAGAGTTGGATCTTACTGTGAGCTGTATTCCTGAGAGTCGGATATTGCTGGGAGCTGTACTCCCGAGATGCAGCTATTACTGGGAGCTCTACTCCTGACAGTCAGATATAACTGGGAGCTGTACTCCGGAGAGTCGGATCATACTGATAGCTGTACTCCTGAGAATCGGATATTACTGGGAGCTGTGCTCCCGAGAGTTGGATATTACTGTGAGCTGTATCCCTGAGAGTCAGATATCACTGGGAGCTGTACCCCTTAGAGTCGGATATTACTGTGAGCTATACCCCTGAGAATCGGATATTACTGGGAGCTGTACCCCTGAGAATCGGATATCACTGGGAGCTGTACCCCTGGGAATCGGATATTACTGTGAGCTGTACTCCTGCGAGTTGGATATTACTGTGAACTGTACTCTTTGGAGTCGGCTTTACAGAGAGCTGTACTCCTGAGAGTTGGAAATTACTGGGAAGTGTCCATCCGAGTGTCGGATATTACTGTGAGCTGTATTGCTGAGAGTTTGATATCACCGGGAGCATTACTCCTGTGAGTTGGATATTACTGGAAGCTGTACTTCCGAAAATCGGATCAAACTGGTAGCTGTGCTCCCGAGAGTCAGATATTACTGGGAGCTGTATTCCTGAGAGTCGGATATGACTGGGAACTGTACCTCTGAGAGTCGGATATAACTCAGAGCTGTACTCCCGAGAGTCAGATATGACTGGGGGCGGTACCCCTGAGAGTCGGATATTACTGGGAAATGTACTCCCGAGAGTCGGCTATTACTGGGAGCTGTGCCTCTGAGAGTCGGATATAACTGGGAGCTGTACTCCCGAGAGTCAGATATTACTGGGAGCGGTATCCCTGAGAGTCGGATATTACTGTGAGCTGTGCTCCCGAGAGTCGGATATTACTGGGAGCTGAACCACTGAGAATCGGATATTCCAGGGAGCTGTATCCCTGAGTGTTGGATATTACTGGAAGCTGTACTCCTGAGAATCAGATATCACTGGGAGCTGTGCCCCTGAGAGCTGGATTATACTGAGAACTGTACTCCTGAGAACGGATCTTACTGTGAACTGTACTCCCGAGAGATGGATCATACTTGTAGTTGCATTCCCAAGAGTTGGATATGACTGGGGCTGTACTTCCAGGAGTCGGATAATATTGGGAGACGTACTCCCGAGAGTCGGACATTGCTGTGAGCTGTACCCGTGAGTCGGCTATTACTGTGAACTGTATTCCTGAGTGGCGGATATTACTGTGAGCTGTATTCCCGAGAGTCAGATCATGCTGGTAGCCTTACTCCCGAGAGTCGGATATTCCAGGGAGCTGTACTCCCGAGAGTCGGATATTACTGAGATGTATCCCTGAGTGTTGGATATTACTGGAAGCTGTACTCCTGAGAATCAGATATCACTGGGAGCTGTACTACCAAGAGTCGGATATTACTGGGAGACGTACTCTCGAGAGTCGGATATTACCAGGAGCTGTACTCCCGAGAGTCGGATAATACTGTGAACTGTACTTCCAAGAGTTGGATCTTACTGTGAGCTGTACTTCCGAGAGTTGGATGTTACTGTGAGCTGTATCCCTGAGAATCAGATATCACTGGGAGCTGTATATCTGAGAGTCAGATATTACTCTGATATTGACTCCTGTGATTCAGATATAACTGAGAGCTGTACCCCTGCGAGTCGGAAATTACTGGGAGCTGTTCCCCTGAGTGTCGGATATGACTGGGAGCTGTATTCCTTAGAGTCGGATAATACTTGTAGCTGTACTCCTGAGATTCGGATATTACTGGGAGCTGTACACCTGAGAGTCGTAGATTACTGGGAGCTGTTCTCCTGGGAGTCGGCAGTTACTCTGAGCTGTACTCCCGAGAGTCGGATATTACTGGAAGCCGTACTCCCGTGACTCGGATATTACTGTGAGCTGGACCCAGAGAGTCGGATATTACCAGGAGCTATACTTCCGAGAGTCGAATCATACTGTGAGCTGTACGCCCGAGATTCGGATCATACTGATAGCTGTACCTCCGACAGTCGGATATTACTGTGAGCTGTGTTGGATATTACTCTGAGCTTTACTGCTGAGAGTCGGATATAACTGGGAGCTGTACCCCCGAGAGTCAGACATTACTGTGAACTGTACCCCCGAGAGTCGGATATTACCGGGAGCTGTACCCCTGAGAATGTGATATCACTGGGATCTCTACTCCTGAGAGTTGGATATTACTATGAGCTGTATTCCCTGGAGTCGGCTTTACTGGGAGCTGTATTCCTGAGAGTCGGATATTACTGGGAACTGTGCTCCTGTGAGTTGGATATTACTGTGAGCTGTACACCTGAGAGTCAGGCATTGCTGGTAGCTGCACTCCAGAGAGTTGGATATTTCTTTAAACTCATTCATGGGATGTGGACGTCACTGCTATGCCAGCATTTATTGCCAACTGCTAATTGCCCTTGAGAAGGTGGTGGTGAGCTGCCTTCTTGAAACGCTGCAGTCCATGTGAGGTAGGTACACCTACAGTGCTGTTCGGAAGGGAGTTCCAGGATTTTGACCCAACGACAGTGAAGGAACGGCGATATAGTTCCAAGTCAGGATGGTGTGTGACTTGCAGTTGTTGATGTTCCCATGCCTCTGCTGCTCTTGATCTTCGAGGTGGTAGAGGTTACCGGCTTGGAAGGTGCTGTCTAAGGAGCCTTGGTGCGTTGCTGCGGTGCATCTTGTAGATGGTAGGCATTGCTGCCACTGTGCGTCGGTGGTGGAGGGAGTGAATGTTTGTGGATGGTATGCCAATCAAGCGGGCTGCGTTGTTCTGGATGGTGTCGAGCTTCATGAGTGTTGTTGGAGCTGCATCCATCCAGGCAAGTTGGGAGTATTCCATCACACTCCTGATTTGTGCCTTGTAGATGGTGGACAGGCTTTGGGGAGTCAGGAGGTGAGTTACTCGCCGCAGGATTCCTAGCCTCTGACCTGCTCTTGTGGAGTATTTATATGACTACTCCAGTTCAGTTTCTGGTCAATTGTAGCCCCTATGATGCTGATAGTGGGGGATTCAGCGATCGTAATGCCATTGAATACCAAGGGGAGATGGTTAGATTCTCTCTTGTTGGAGATGGTCATTGCCTGGCACTTGTGAGCCGCGAATGTTACTTACCACTTATCAGCCGAAGCCTGGATATTGTCCACGTCTTGCCGCATTTCTACATGGACTACTTCAGTATTTGAGGAGTTGTGAATGATGCTGAACATTGTGCAATCATTAGCGAACATCCCCACTTCTGATCTTATGATTGAAGGAAGATCATTGATGAAGCAGCTGAAGATCGTTGGACCTAGGACACTAACCTGAGGAACTCCTGCAGTGATGTTCTGGAGCTCAGATGTTTGACCTCCATCAACCACAGCCATCTTCCTTTGTGTTAGGTATGGCTCCAACCAGCAGAGAGTTTTCCCCCTGATTCCCATTGACTTCAGTTTTGTTTTGCTAGGGCTCCTTGATGCCATACTCGGTCAAATGCTGCCTTGATTTCAAGGGCTGTCACTCTCACCTCACCTCTTGAGTTCAGCTCTTTTGTCCATGTTTGAACCAAGGCTGTAATGAGGTCAGGAGCTGAGTAGCCCTGGCAGAACCCAAACTGAGCATCACTGAGCAGGTTATTGCTAAGCAAGTGTTCCTTGATGGCACTGTTGATTACTCCTTCCATCACTTTACTGATGATTGAGAGTAGACTGATAGGGTGGTAATTGGTCGGGTTGGACTTGTCCTGCTTTTTGTGTACAGGACATACCTGGGCAATTTTCCACATTGCCAGGTAGATGCCAGTGTTGTAGCTATACTGGAACAGTTTGGCTAGGGGTGCGCAAGTTCTGGAGCACAGGTCTTCAGTACTATTGCCAGAATATTTTCAGGCCCCATAGCCTTTGCAGTATCCAGGGCTTTCAGTCATTTCTTGATGTCACGCGGAGTGTATCAAATTGGCTGAAGTCTGGCATCTGTAATGCTGGGGAGTTCAGGAGGGGGCCAAGATAGATCATCAATTCGGCACTTCTGCCTGAAGATTGTTGCAAATGCTTCAGCCTTATCTTTCGCACTGATGTGCTGGGCTCCCCCATCATTGAGGATGGGGATATTTGTGGAGCCACCTCCTCCAGTTAGTTATTTAATTGTCCACCACCATTCACGACTGGATGTGGCAGGACTGCAGAGCTTAGATCTGATCCGTCAGTTATGGGATCGCTTAGCTCTGTCTATTGCATGCTGCTTATGCAGTTTGGCATGCAAGTAGTCCTGGGTTGTCGCTTCACCAGGTTGACACCTCATTTTGAGGTATGCCTGGTGCTGCTCCTGGCATGTCCTCCTGCTCTCTTCATTGAACCAGGGTTGTTTTCCTGGCTTAAAGGTAATGGTAGGGTGGGGGATATGCCAAGCCATGAGGTTACAGATTGTGGTTGAGTACAATTCTGCTGCTGCTGATGGCCCACAGCGCCTCATGGATGCCCAGTTTTGCATTGCTAGATCTGTTCGAAATCTATCCCATTTAGCACGGTGGTAGTGCCACACAACACAATGGACGGTATCTTCAATGTGAAGGCGGGACTTCGTCTCCACAAGGACAGTGCAGTGGTCACTCCTACCAATACAGTCATGGACAGAAGCATCTGCAGCAGGCAGATTGATGAGGACAAGGTCAAGTATGTTTTTCCCTCGTGTTGGTTCCCACACCACCTGCCGCAGTCCCAGTCTAGCAGCTATGTCCTTTAGTACTCGGCCAGCTCGATCAGTATTAGTGCTACCGAGCCACTCTTGGTGATGGACATTGAAGTCCCCCATCCAGAGTACATTTTGTGCCCTTGCCAAGTGGTGTTCAACATGGAGGAGTACTGACTCATCAGCTGAGGGAGGGCGGTAGGTGGTAATCAGTAGGAGGTTACCTTGCCCATGTGTGACCCGATACCATGAGACTTTATGGGTTCCGGAGTCGATGTTGAGGTCTCCCAGGGCAACTCCCTCCTGAATGTACACCACTGACCCGCCACCTCTGCTGGGTCTGTCCTGCCGGTGGGACAGGACGTACCCGGGGATGGTGATGGCAGTGTCTGGGACATTGTCTGTAAGGTATGATTCCGTGAGTATGACTATGTCAGGCTGCTGCTTGACTAGTCTGTGGGACAGCTCTGCCAACTTTGGCACAAGCCCCCAGATGTTAGTAAGGAGGACTTTGCAGTGTCGACAGGGCTGGGTTTGCCGTTGTCGTTTCCGGTGCCTAGGTCGATGCCAGGTGGTCCGTCCAGTTTCATTCCTTTTTATTGACTTCGTAGCGGTTCGGTACAACTGAGTGGCTTGCTAGGCCATTTCAGAGGGCATGTAAGAGTTAACCACATTGCTGTGGGTCTGGAGCCACATGTAGGCCAGACCAGGTAAAGACAGCAGATTTCCTTCCCTAAAGGACATTAGTGAACCAGATGGGTTTTTACAACAATCGACAATGGTTTCATGGCCATCATTAGACTAGCTTTTAATTCCAGATTTATTAATTAAATTCAAATTCCACCTTCTGCTGTGGTGGGATTCGAACCCATGTCCCCAGATCAATACCCTGGGTGGCTGGGTTACTAGTCCAGTGATAATACCACTACGCCACCGCCTCCCTATTACTGTGAGCTGTGTTCCTGAGAGTCGGATATTACTGGTAGCTGTACCCCTGAGAGTCGGATATCATTGAGAGCTGTACCCCTGAGAGTCGGATATTATTGAGAGCTGTACTCCTGTGAGATGGATATTACTGGTAGCTGTACTCCCGAAAGTCGGATATTACTGTGTGCTGTATTCCTAAAGAGTCGGATACTACTGTGATCTGTACCCTTGAGAGTTCGGTATTACTTTGAGCTGTACTCCTGAGATTCGGATATTCCTGGGAGCTGTAGTCCTGAGAGTCGGATATTACTGGGATCTGTATTCCTGAGAGTCAGATGTTACTGAGATCTGTACCCCTGAGAGTCGGACATCACTGTGAGCTGTAGTCCTGAGAGTCGGATATTACTGGGATCTGTATTCCTGAGAGTCGGATATTACTGTGAGCTGTACCCCATAGAGTCAGATATTACTTGGAGCTGTACTCCTGAGAGTCGAGTATTACTGGGATCTGTATTCCTGAAAGTTGGATAATACTGGGAGCTGTATTCCTGTGGGTTGAATATTACTGAGAGCTGTAATCCTGAGAGTCGGATATTACCGGGAGCTGTGTTCCTGAGAGTCAGATATTACTGGGAGCTGTACCCCTGAGAGTCAGAAAGTACTGGGAGCAGCACTCCTGAGCATCGGATATTACTGTGAGCTGTACTCCCGAGAGTGGGTTCTTACAGATAGCTGTACTCCCGCGTGTCGGACATTACTGGAAGCTGTACTCCCGAGAGTCGGATATTACTGAGAGCTGCAAAGGAGGACCAAGGGATTGATTAAGAAGGGGAAAATAGAGCAAGAGAGCGAGCTTGCGGGGAACATAAAAACTGACTGTAAAAGTTCCTATAGGTATGTGAAGATTGGTGAAGACAAATGTAGGTCCCTTACAGTCAGAAACAGGGGAATTTATTATAGGGAACAAAGAAATGGCTGACCAACTAAATGCATACTTTGGTTCTGTCTTCACAAAGGAAGACACAAATATCATACCAGAAATGCTGGGGAACACGGAGTTTAGTGAGAGGGAGGAACTGAAGGAAATCAGTATGAGTAGAGAAATGGTGAAATTGATGGGATTGAAGGCCAATAAATCCCCAGGGCCTGATGGTCTGCATCCCAGAGTACTTAAGGAAGTGGCCCGAGAAATAGTGGATGCATTGGTGGTCATCTTCCAAGATTCTATAGACTCTGGAACAGTTCCTACAGATTGGAGGGTAGCGAATGTAACCCCACTATTGAAAAAGGGAGGTAGCAAGAAAGCAGGGAATTATAAACCAGTCAGCCTGATGTCGGTAGTGGGGAAAATTCTAGAGTCCATTATCAAAGATTTTGTAGCAGAGCACGTGGAGAACAGTGGTAGAATCAGGCAGAGTCAGCATGGATTTACGATAGGGAAATCATGCTTGACAAATCTACTAGAATTCTTTGAGGATGTAACTAGCAGAGTTAATGATGGGGAGCCAGTGGATGTGGTTTATTTGGACTTTAGGAAGGCTTTCGACAAAGTCCCACATAAGAGATTAGCATGTAAAATTAAAGCACATGGGATTGGGGGTAGTGTATTGCGATGGATAGAAAATTGGTTGGCAGACAGGAAACAAGGAGTAGGGAGAAATGGGTCTTTTTCAGAATGGCAAGCAGTGACTAGTGGGGTACCGCAGGGATCGGTGCTAGGACCCCAGCTATTCACAATATATATTAATGATTTAGATGAGGGAACTAAATGTAATATCTCCAAATTTGCAGATGACACAAGTCTGGGTGGGAGGGTAAGTTATGAGGAGGATGCAGAGAGGCTTCAGGGTGCACCAAGAGAAGACGCCCTATGTAAATACATTGTTTGCTGTATATACATCATCTCTCATAGTTGGACGGATGCCAACAACAACAACATGGCATGACAGCCCTGTTGTTATACAAGAGTGGACGGAATTTTCTCACAGCTCAGGCCGACAAAGGCACTTTCTGGGAGCTGATTGGAAAAAATGCCAAGTTTTTTGTCTACAATTTTGTGATACGCTGTCAGCTCCCTTCGAGCCACATCTACTAGTGACATTGGACTCAGGAAATTCTACTCAAGAACAACAGCAACAATTTGTATTTATATCGTGCCTTTAATGGAATAAAATGTCCCAAGGTGCTCTACAAAAGCAGTGTCATAAACATTTGACACTGAACCACATAAGTAGATATTAGGGCAGGTGACCAAAAGCTTGGTCAAAGAGGTAGGTTTTAAAGAGTGTCTTAAAGGAGGAGGGAAAGTTACAGAGCCAAAGAAGTTTAGGGAGGGAATTCCTGAGTTGAGGGAGTAGGCAGCTGAAGGCATGGCTGCCAATGGTGGAGCAATTAAAATCAGGGATGCTCAAGAGGCCCGAATTGGAGGAGTTCAAAGATCCCAGAGGGTTGTAAGGGCTAGAGGAGGTTTCAGAGATAGGCAGCATGCCCTTTTAATCCTGCTGAGCAATGCCATTGGTGGTCTACCAGTACACTTATATAAGCTCTACAATGTCACATTTCAGGTATCCAGTTGTTACAAGTGCAAACCTCCGCGTTACGTTTAGAAATCGGACTGAAAAGCAAAAGAAAACCAATCACTTCCACTGTCAAAGAAATTTGTCCAGCAACAGGGAAACCTTCTGATTCACTAAAAAGTCACACTTTAAAATGAATTTAACAATAAAGGGAGTCATTCTGATCTTTAACTTTTTAAAGTAACATTTCTTACGCTAAAAAAAGGAATTGCCCAATCTTTTGAATTGAGCAACATTAGTAACACAGTAAAGTGGGAACTTATTGTTCGAAACAAAACCAAATTATCAGTAAATTAAGTTAAGTGACATTGAATTAATAGGAGTGCACTGCAGTTAATTTGACTTGAGGATTAGCTTGGAGCAATTATCCTCCAACTGACCCAGGAAGGGACGACAATCACAGTCAATAGCCTTAAAGAGACAGCTGCTGAATTACACCTCTGTTGAATTACACCTCTGCTGTAATAAACCTGTCCTTGTGAAGCAGTGACCTGCGGTGAGTGGCACCAAGGCAAATACATCTGAACTACACAAGTAGACAACAGGATCCTTCCCATTCTTAAGTCTCTACTATTCCTTTTATAAGCTACCTGCATTGCTTGATTAGATTTCCGCTTGCAACCCCTGCCCTATATAATATAGTGAATGGCTCTGTACTTCAACTGAGTCCACCATACTTGGACATGAAAATCAAAAGTGCTGGATATCCAGATCCTTCAAGCAGTAAGTTGGAGACAGGAGAGGTGATTTAATGAGCTGCACTCCCAGGATGAGCCTTGACAGACTGGAGAGTGTGTTGGCAGTAGGAGCATAACATCACAGGAGCAGTAGTCATGATCTTGACTCTGGGTCCTATCAAATTGCAAAAAAAAATAGCATTTCATATGTGGCAGTATAGAACTGGAGTATTGTGTCCAATTTCGAAACCAACCTTTTTCTGAATGGAGGGATGTGACTAGTGGTGTTCCGCAGGGATCAGCACTGGGACCTTTGCTGTTTATAGTATATATAAATGATTTGGAGGAAAATGTAGCTGGTCTGATTAGTACAGCACGGGAACAGGCCATTCGGCCCTCCAAGCCTGCGCCAATCTTGATGCCTGCCTAAACTAACACCTTCTGCACTTCCAGGGCCCATATCCCTCGATTCCCTTCCTATTCATGTATTTGTCAAGATGTCTCTTAAACGTCGCTATCGTATCTGCTTCCACCACCTCCCCTGGCAGCAAGTTCCAGGCACTCAGCACCCTCTGTGTAAAAAATTTGCCTCGCACATCCCCTCTAAACTTTGCCCCTCGCACCTTAAACCTATGTCCCCTAGTAACTGACTCTTCAACCCTGGGAAAAAGCTTCTGACTATCCACTCTGTCCATGCCGCTCATAACTTTGTAAACCTCTATCATGTCGCCCCTCCACCTCCGTCGTTCCAGTGAAAACAATCTGAGTTTTTCCAACCTCTCCTCATAGCTAATGCCCAGCAGACCAGGCAACATCCTGGTAAACCTCCTCTGTACCCTCTCCAAAGCCTCCACGTCCTTCTGGTAGTGTGGCAACCAGAATTGCACGCAATATTCTAAGTGTGGCCTAACTGAGGTTCTGTACAGCTGCAACATGACTTGCCAATTTTTATACTCTATGCCCCGACCCAGAAGGCAAGCATGCCGTATGCCTTCTTGACTACCTTATCCACCTGCATTGCCACTTTCAGTAACCTGTGGACCTGTACGCCCAGATCTCTCTGCCTGTCAATACTCCTAAGGGTTCTGCCATTTACTGCACACCTCCCACCTGCATTAGACCTTCCAAAATGCATTACCTCACATTTGTCCAGATTAAACTCCATCTGCCATTTCTCCGCCCAAGTCTCCAACCGATCTATATCCTGCTGTATCCTCTGACAATCCTCATCATTATCCGCAACTCCACCAACCTTTGTGTCGTCCGCAAACTTACTAATCAGACCAGCTACATTTTCCTCCAAATCATTTATATATACTACAAATAGCAAAGGTCCCAGCACTGATCCCTGCGGAACACCACTAGTCACATCCCTCCATTCAGAAAAACACCCATCCACTGATACCCTCTGTCTTCTATGACCGAGCCAGTTCTGTATCCATCTTGCCAGCTCACCTCTGATCCCGTGTGACTTCACCTTTTGTACCAGTCTGCCATGCGGGACCTTGTCAAAGGCTTTATTAAAGTCCATATAGATAACATCCACTGCCCTTCCTTCATCAATCATCTTTGTCACTTCCTCAAAAAACTCAATCAAATTAGTAAGACACGACCTCCCCTTCACAAAACCATGCTGTCTCTCGCTAATAAGTTCATTTGTTTCCAAATGGGAGTAAATCCTGTCCTGAAGAATCCTCTCTAATAGTTTCCCTACCACTGACGTAAGGCTCACCGGCCTATAATTTCCTGGATTATCCTTGCCACCCTTCTTAAACAAAGGAACAACATTGGCTATTCTCCAGTCCCCTGGGACCTCACCTGTAGCCAATGAGGATGCAATGATTTCGGTCAAGGCCCCAGCAATTTCCTCCCTTGCCTCCCTCAGTATTCTAGGGTATCAGGCCCTGGGGACTTATCTACCTTAATGCTTTGCAAGACTCCCAACACCTCCTCCTTTTTGATAATGAGATGAATGAGACTATCTGCACTCCCTTCCCTAGGCTCATCATCCACTAAGTCCTTCTCTTTGGTGAATACTGATGCAAAGTACTCATTTAGTACCTCGCCCATTTCCTCTGGCTCCACACATAGATTCCCATCTCTGTCCTTGAGTGGGCCAACCCTTTCCCTGGTTACCCGCTTGCTCTTTGACCAAGCTTTTGGCCACCTAATATTTTGTTAACTGGTTCACTCATGTCCTTAAGGGGAGGAAATCTTCCACCCTTACTCACCCTGGCCCACATGTGACTCCAGACACATAGGAATGTGGTTGACTCTTAACTGCTTTCTGAAATGGCCTAGTAATCCACTCAACAAGGACAATTAGCCAACGACACTCGTATCCCAAGGATGTATAAAATAGCTGGTTGCAGTGTCAGCCATGTCTCATTAGGTAGCAATCACAACTTGAGTTAGAAGACTGATGATTTAAGTCTTACTTCAGAGACTTGAGTACAAAATCTAGACTGTCTTCAGTGCAGTACCGAGGGAGTGCTGCGATATCTGAGGTGCCATCTTCCAGATGAGATGTTAAACCAAGGCCCTGTCTGCCTCTCTTGGGTAGATGTAAAAGATTCAACAGCACTGTTTGAAGAGCAGGGGATTTTACCCTGGTGTCCTGGCAACAATGAACATCACTAAAAAGACAGATAATCTGGCCATTTTCTCATTGCTGTTTTTGTGGTCTTGCTGTGTGCACTGCCACATTACAAGAGACTGCACTTCAAAAGAGAAGTTCTTAATTAGCTGTGAAGTGCTTTGTGATATCCTAAGGACATGAAAGGCATTATATTTATATGCAAATCTTTCTTCATAAATGTGAATTGATAAGACTGAGGACTATAGTAAATTCAAGGTGACAATTGCTTGTGATCCAGTGAATCCCTCTAACAGGTATACATTGGGAAGCTATCTTCTGTCAGTAGTCAGAGAGTAGAACTTGCAGCCAAAAGCTGTCCATTACTTAAGAGGTGAATGGCAGTTTAGCAAAGGAAAACTAGGTTTGATTGTGGTTACAACAAGGAAAATTCCTCCATGGCCTTACCCCTCCCTATCTTTCTAACCTTCTCCAGTGTATAACCCTCCGTGACCTCCGCACCTTTCCAATTCTGGCCTATTACTCATTTCCAATTTCCATTGCCCACCATTGGCGCTTTACCTCCTGGAATTCTAAAATTCCCTGCCCTAAATCTCTCTACCTCTCCCTTTGATCCAGCTTTTGGTCACTTGTCCTAATATCTCTACATGCAACTCGGTGTCAAGTATCATTTGATAACACTCCTGTGATGCTACTTGGGATTTTTTTAAAATTCATTCATGGGATGTGGGCATCACTGGCTATGCCAGCATTTATTGCCTATCCCTAATTGCCCTTGAGAAGGTGGTGGTGAGCTGCCTTCTTGAACCGCTGCAGTCCATGTGGGGTAGGTACACCCACAGTGCTGTTAGGAAGGGAGTTCCAGGATTTTGACCCAGCGACAGTGAAGGAACGGCGATATAGTTCCAAGTCAGGATGGTGTGTGACTTGGATGAGAACTTGCAGGTGGTGATGTTCCCATGCACCTGCTGCTCTTGTCCTTTGAGGTGGTAGAGTGCTTGGGTTTGGAAGGTGCTGTCTAAGGAGCATTGGTGCGTTGTTGCAGTGCATCTTGTAGATGGTACACACTGCTGTCACTGTGCGTCAGTGGTGGAGGGAGTGAATGTTTGTAGATGGGGTGCCAATCAAGCGGGCTGCTTTGTCCTGGATGGTGTCGAGCTTCTCGAGTGTTGTTGGAGCTGCACCCATCCAGGCAAGTGGAGAGTATTTCATCACACTCCTGACTTGTGCCTTGCAGATGGTGGACAGGTTTTGGGGAGTCAGGAGGTGAGTTACTCGCTGCAGGATTCCCAGCCTCTGACCTGCTCTTGTAGAGTATTTATATGACTACTCCAGTTCAGTTTCTGGTTTTTGGTAGCCCCTAGGATGTTGATAGTGGGGGATTCAGCGATGGTAATGCCATTAAATGTCAAGGAGAGATGGTTAGATTCTCTGTTGTTGGAGATGGTCATTGCCTGGCACTTGTGTGGCGCAAATGTTACTTGCCACATCTCAGCCCAAGCCTGGATATTGGCCAGGGCTTGCTGCATTTTTACACAGACTGCTTCAGTATTTGAGGAGTCGCGAAGGGTGCTGAACATTGTGCAATCATCAGTGAACATCCCCACTTCTGACCTTATGATTGAAGGAAGGTCATTGATGAAGCAGCTGAAGATCGTTGGACCTAGGACACTACCCTGAGGAACTCCTGCAGTGATGTCGTGGAGCTCAGATGATTGACCTGCAACAACCACAACCATCTTCCTTTGCGCTAGGTATGACTCCAGCCAGCGGAGGGTTTTCCCCCTGATTCCCATTGACCTCAGATTTGCTAGGGCTCCTTGATGCCATACTCGGTCAAATGCTGCCTTGATGTCAAGGGCAGTCACTCTCACCTCACCTCTTGAGTTCAGCTCTTTTGTCCATGTTTGAACCAAGGCTGTAATGAGGTCAGGAGCTGAGTAGCCCTGGCAGAACCCAAACTGAGCAACACTGAGCAGGTTATTGCTAAGCAAGTGTCACTTGATGGCACTGTTGATGACACCTTTCATCACTTTACTGATGATTGAGAGTAGACTGATGGGGCGGTAATTGGCCGGGTTGGACTTACATAGAACATAGAACATAGAACATAGAACATAGAACAGTACAGCACAGTACAGGCCCTTCGGCTCACAATGTTGTGCCGAACCTTTAACCTACTCGAAGATCAAACTAACTACCTACCCTTCATTCTACTATCATCCATGGACCTATCCAAGAGTCTCTTAAATGCCCCTAACGTACCTGCTTCTACTACCACCGCTGGTAGCGCATTCCACGCACCCACCACTCTGTGTAAAGAACCTACCTCTGACATCTCCCCGAAACCTTCCTCCAATCACCTTAAAATTATGCCCCCTGGTGATAGCCCTTTCCTCCCTCTATCCACTCTATCTATGCCTCTCATCATCTTGTACCCCTCTATCAAGTCACCTCTCATCCTGCTTCGCTCCAATGAGAAAAGCCCTAGCTCCCTCAATCTTTCTTCGTAGGACATGCCCTCCAGTCCAGGCAGCATCCTGGTAAATCTCCTCTGCACCCTCTCTAAAGCTTCCACATCCTTCCTATAATGAGGCGACCAGAACTGAACACAATATTCCAAGTGTGGTCGAACCAGGGCCTTATAGAGCTGCAGAATAACCTCGCGGCTCTTAAACTCAATCCCCCTGTTAATGAAAGCCAACACACCATACGCCTTCTTAACAACCCTATCAACTTGGGTGGCAACTTTGAGCGATCTATGGACATGGACCCCAAGATCCCTCTGTTCCTCCACACTACCAAGAATCCTATCTTTAAGCCTGTATTCCGCATTCAAATTCGACCTTCCAAAATGAATCACTTCACACTTTTCCACTTTGAACTCCATCTGCCACTTCTCAGCCCAGCTCTGCATCCTGTCAATGTCCCGTTGCAACCTAGAACAGTCTTCCACACTATCCACAACTCCAGCAACCTTCGTGTCGTCGGCAAACTTGCTAACCCAGCCTTCCACTTCCTCATCCAAGTCATTTATAAAAATCACAAAGAGCAGAGGTCCCAGAACAGATCCCTGCGGAACACCACTGGTCACCGAGCTCCATGCTGAATACTTTCCATCTACTACCAGCCTCTGACTTCTATGGACCAGCCAATTTTGTATCCAGACAGACAACTTTCCCTGAATCCCATGCCTCCTTACTTTCTGAATGAGCCTACCATGGGGAACCTTATCAAACGCCTTGCTAAAATCCATATACACCACATCCACTGCTCTTCCTTCAAATGTGTTTTGTCACATCTTCAAAGAATTCAATAAGGCTTGTGAGGCATGACCTGCCCCTCACAAAGCCATGCTGACTGTCTCTAATCAAACCATGCTTTTCCAAATAATCATAAATCCTGTCTCTCAGAATCCTCTCCAATAATTTGTCCTGCTTTTTGTGTACAGGACATATCTGGGCAATTTTCCACATTGCCGGGTAGATGCCAGTGTTGTAGCTATACTGGAACAGTTTGGCTAGGGGTGCGCAAGTTCTGGAGCACAGGTCTTCAGTACTATTGCCAGAATATTGTCAGGATCCATAGCCTTTGCAGTATCCAGGGCCTTCAGTCATTTCTTGATGTCACGCGGAGTGTATCAAATTGGCTGAAGTCTGGCATCTGTAATGCTGGGGAGTTCAGGAGGGGGCCAAGATAGATCATCAACTCGGCACTTCTGGCTGAAGATTGTTGCAAATGCTTCAGCCTTATCTTTCGCACTGATGTGCTGGGCTCCCCCATCATTGAGGATGGGGATATTTGTGGAGCCACCTCCTCCAGTTAGTTGTTTAATTGTCCACCACCATTCACGACTGGATGTGGCAGGACTGCAGAGCTTAGATCTGATCCGTCAGTTATGGGATCGCTTAGCTCTGTCTATTGCATGCTGCTTATGCAGTTTGGCATGCAAGTAGTCCTGGGTTGTCGCTTCACCAGGTTGACACCTCATTTTGAGGTATGCCTGGTGCTGCTCCTGGCATGTCCTCCTGCTCTCTTCATTGAACCAGGGTTGTTTTCCTGGCTTAAAGGTAATGGTAGAGTGGGGGATATGCCAAGCCACGAGGTTACAGATTGTGGTTGAATACAATGCTGCTGCTGCTGATGGCCCACAGCGCCTCATGGATGCCCAGTTTTGCATTGCTAGATCTGTTCAATATCTATCCCATTTAGCACGGTGGTAGTGCCACACAACACGATGGATGGTATCCTCAATGTGAAGGCGGGACTTCGTCTCCACAAGGACTGTGCGGTGGTCACTCCTACCAATACTGTCATGGACAGATGCATCTGCGGCAGGCAGATTGGTGAGGACAAGGTCAAGTATGTTGTTCCCTCGTGTTGTTTCTTCGTCACCTGCCGCAGTTCCAGTCTAGCAGCTATGTTCTCCAGGAAACGGCCAGCTCGGTCAGTAGTGGTGCTACCGAGCCACTCTTGGTGATGGACATTGAAGTCCCCCACCCAGAGTACATTTTATGCCCTTCCCACCCTCAGTGCTTCCTCCAAGTGGTCTTCAACATGGAGGAGTACTGACTCATGGAGGGCAGTAGGTGGTACTTTAAAGATGCCATATAAATGCAATTTATTGTTGTTAAATACAACTTAAGAATCTTCTGGGATCCGATGTACATCATATACATTCCAGCAGTTGGCATGGAGAGTAAGGGTTCTCTGTTAAAATCCATGGGCTATGCCGTTTAAATATTGAGCCGAAAAAGTTGCACTCAGTCTCAAGGTATTAATTGTATTTCAATTGTGTTTAATTATATGAAGGTGGAGGACATTACTTGAGCACATATAAGGAGACACTTACGGAGACTGTGTGGTGGTTTTGAGTAAGGAGCTTTATGTTTGCAATCTTTTATTCTGTAAAATAGATATAAGACTGAGTAAAGGTTAGCTCCAGTTTCACCCTTCACAACAGGCTTTCTGGAATAGAACACAAGGGGCAAAAGGTCCATTTACAGGTGTGACAGGTAACCTGATAGATTACTTAAGAATATCCAATGTCCCAGCTTTCCCACTGTCGTCTCCCTTCTGCTGACTCACTAACTGTTTCTCACACTTTTACAGCTGTGCGCCCTCAGTCTCTCCTGTTCTTTATATAATTGAATATTTTAAAACAAAACACAGACTCAGATTTCATTTAGTGTTGGATTTTTGAAAATGCATCAGTAACTTGCATTTAGATAGTGCCTTTAATGTAGGGAAAATGTCCCAAGGCACGTCACCCGACAAATGTTGATACTAAACTCAAGAAGGACAGATTAAGAGGGGTGATTAAAAGCTTGGACAAAAAGGTAGGTTTTGAGAGCATCTTGCAGGAAGTGTTTAAGGCCTAGATGGCAGGAGGCATGGCCGCCAATAATGTGGCCAAGCGAGTAGCTGATCTGTGAGAGGCCAGAAAATAATTTTTCTGCGAGAAAACTAATAAAACTCATTATTATTATTTTCCTTTTTTCAATCCTTTAATGACAAATTGAGGGCAAAACCTGCAACAGCTTGCATTTATTATAGCAAAATAAAACATCCAAATGCACCTCACAGGAATATAATGAGGCAAAATTTGGCACTGAGCCATATAAAGTGTAATTAGGACAGGGATGGGCTTTTCAGAGGCTGATGGGGGTGGGAATGGAGGTGGTGGGTGCCAGCCAGCATGCTGGTTTACAGGCACCATCCCACACCTGGGCCATGTTTTGGGATCTAGCACTCCAAGATGCCTTAGAGGTCCTTCCCACTCATCTGGCTACAGCTGTGGCCGCAGGTTGTCCTGTGGAGGGGCTCCCCATCCACAACTGTGTCCCTCCTATTGGCCCTCCAGCTTCAAGAGCCTGCCCACCATCTTCATTTGACAGTGAGCATCCCTCTGGCCACTAATTGGTCAATCAAGGGAAAATCATTGCCGGATGCCTGCTCCTGACACAGTGTGGAGTCAGGACCTCCCATTTGACCCTGACTTTGGGGTTCCAACCCCAAGATGCAAAATCCTACCCCAGGTCACCAAAAGCTTTGTCAAAGAGGTGGTTTTAAGGAGCATCTCAAAGGAAGAGGGAGGAGTAGAGAGGCAGAGAGGTTTGGGAAGGGTTAATTTACAGTCTTCTTCTTCTTAGGCAGTCCCTCAGGAACCAGTATGACTTTCTTCCACTCCAGGGTTGTGGGTCTGCACACTCTTCCACAGGTGGGGCACGTGGTGTTTGGTGAGGCAAGTGAATGGGATGCTCGAAATTCCGAATGCTCCTTCTGCTGTTTGCGCTTGGTCGCTGCCTGGGCATGTCGACGTTGTTCGAGCTGGCTGGCACCTTCGCGGATGCTGCTTCTCCATTCTGGGCGGTCTCAGGCAAGAGATTCCCACAAATTGGTGGAGATGTCACATTTCTTCAGGGAGGCATTAAGGACATCCTTGTAGCATTTCCTCTGCCCTCCTGGTAGCCTCTTGCCATGATGGAGCTCGGAGTAGAAAGCTTGTTTTGGGAGTCTTGTGTCAGGCATGTGGACGATGTGGCCTGCCCAACATAACTGACTAGCCATGCCCAGTGTTTCAATACTGGGGATGTTGGCCTGAGAGAGGACACTGATATTGGAGTGCCTGTCCTGCCACTGAATTTGCAGGATCTTGCAGAGGCACCACTGGTGATATCTCTCCAGGGCTTTGAGATGTCTGATGTACAGTGTCTATGTTTCTGATGCATAGGATAGGTAACACCGCAGCCCCGTGGACCATGAGCTTGGTGTCAGGTTTGAGATGTTTGTCATCAAACACTCTTTTCCTCAGTAACATAAGACACAAGAGAGAATGAATAAACCCTCCTTTTACTCTCTCCGTCTTTGCTGCTAAGCATCTCCAGTTCCCTCTTTTCGTCATGTGCCATTGATGCAAGTGACTGTATTCCTGTTGAGGTTCAGCAGTTAGTTCAGGAAAATAGTTCTACTTTCAAAAATTCCGTCTTAATCTGAAGGGCCTTTAACCAAACCAAGAATATTTTATCAGGGTGCCCTCTGGCCTGATAATCCTTAACGTCTGATTCGAGAGAGTGACTTCCGATGAAGTAACTGAAATTTTATTTATAGATCAAAATCTATCAACTGTGAAGCAGAAATTTGTTTTAGAAATTAATCAAAATGCAACTTTTTTAATACGATATTCACAATGTTCAGGGGGCATGGCTGGGACCAGCCGGGAATGTGTACTCGAGTACCTATGGGAGGCAGGGGCTGGGGGGCAGGTGGGGAAGGAATTTTACATTTGGCCCTTGGCAACATTTAGAACCTTGGGTTGCAGTCCAATCCAAACAATTCCATACTCGATACACTCAGTTGGAATCTATTGCATAAGTTAGCAGGCTACATTTTTGACATTTGGGTCACAGTGACAATCTGTCCCTTGTGTGGTCTAATGTAATATAGAGTTGTAACTAGGCAGAATATGCAATAGTCTGTAGTGTTATCACGGGAAGTGATGTAACAAAACTTGTACAGAACCTTGTGTAGAGTGAAACTGGAAGCCATAGATATCAGATGCATGTAAATAAACTGCTATTCCTGTAACCGTCAACCTCTCAGATATTCTGTTCTAAGACTTACTAGCATCAGAATATTACACCTTGATGCAGAGCTCGATACACTCATTTATTTATTTAGAGATACAGCACTGAAACAGGCCCTTCAATCCACCGAGTCTGTGCCAACCATCAACCACCCATTTTATACTAATCCTACATTAATCGCATATTCCCTAACACATCCTCACAATTCTCCTACCACCTACCTACACTAGGGGCAATTTACAATGGCCAATTTACCTATCAACCTGCAAGTCTTTGGCTGTGGTAGGAAACCAGAGCACCCAGTGGAAACCCCACACGGTCACAGGGAGAACTTGCAAACTCCACACAGGCAGTACGTTGAATTGAACCCAGGTTGCTGGAGCTGTGGTGCCAGCCATTGCGCCACTGTGCAGCACATAGGGAAAGCAGCTACGCCCTTTTGCCAACTCGCGAAACATGCATGGGATAACGCAAGCTGATGGTTTATAAGGCCTGCGTTCTCAGCACCTTGCTGTATGGCTGTGAAACTTACATCTTCCAGGAAAAGAAGCTCAATAATTTCCATCTTCACTGTCTGCGGTATATCCTGGCAGGACAAAATCTCAAATGTGGCAGTCCTCTTCAAGGCAGAGCTCCCAAGTATGTTGGCACTAATCAAACAGAGGCGGCTTTGATGGATTGGACACGTCCAGAAGATGGAAGACGGTCACATACCCAAGGGCCTTCTGTATGGTGAGGTAGCGGGGGCCAGACGAACAATACAGCGCCCAAAGCTCTGCTTCAAGGATACTTGCAAACATGACATGAAGGCCCTAAATGTCGACTATTGCAGCTGGGAGTCACTATCTGGCGAAAGAGGAAAATGGCGACACATCCTGTGGACTGGTGTGCACTACCACGATAACCAGTTGCTACAGCAGCTTGGCAACAGGCGCTAACGTCAAAAATAACAACTCACAGCGTCACTTGACAGCTTCACATGGGGCACTTGTGGTAGAACCGGCCTCTCAAGGATTGGCCTTCACAGCCATCAGCAAAGGTGCTCAGAGAGAAGACACGCAGCCTAAATGGATTGTTTGCTATGTGTCCATCATCTTTTGTAGATGGAAGGATGCCAAACCAGCCAACGTTTTTGTCATCATGCTTCTAGTGCAGATCTTCGTATGACAGGCGAGCATAGTTGTGTATTTGGGTATCCTGATATTTCATTGCGTACTCTTGACTTGTGCCAGCTGTGGCTTAGCAGCTAGCCTTCTCACCTCTGGGGCAGATGGTCATGGGTTCAAGCCCATTCCAGAGACTTGAGCACAAAATCTAGCTTGGCACAGTGTGGTATTGAAGGGGTGCTGTCTTTTGGATGAGACCTTAAACATCTGCCCTCTCAGGTGATCCATGGCACTATTTCAAAGAAGAGCAGGGGAATTCTTCCCGGTGTCCTGACCAATATTTATACCTCAACCAACATCGTTTAAAACAGATTATCTGGTCATTATCACGTTGCTTTTGTGGGAGCTTGCTGTGCACAAATTAGCTGCTGTGTTTCTTGCATTACAACACTACTACACTTCAATAGTAAACCACTTTGGGGACATCCTAAGGTTGTAGAAGGCGATATATAAATGTCTTTCTTTCTGATGCAGAAAGCCTGGCATTGTGAGCTTTAAAACTTAAACTAATAATTCTAAGTGAAATTGTTAGCACCTTAAATTGAGTAGCTCAAGGTCTCAGTCTAATTGGAATCCTTTTGTTCTCAACCTGGCTAACACGTGGGAAATTTCTCTGCGCCAAAAGCTTGAATGTTTTTCAAACTTCTATCCTCTCGCTTTTTTCCTGTCTGTTTTATTCCAGCACCATCAGTGCATTTGCCATTCTTTATAGCTCATTGATTTAGGGCCTTCCTCCCTGTCAAACCTTTCTAATGCCTTTTTAAAATATTGATTGAAAATATGCAGAAGAATCCATTGTTTCATGTAATAGCCCAAGATTTTATTTGCTGTGGTAATTTCTGTTAGACAAGGTAATCTCACTGTCATTGTTTGGTCAGCTCCAGAAATTGAAAATTCTTACCTTCGCCACATCATTTAATGACATACCCTTCATTTTGCATTATAATTGATATTTTGGTATCTATATAAATTAGCTTACTCATTCGTCTATATTTCATTTCATTTATCATTGACCTGCCCACCTAACAAGTAGCTGTCAGCCTCATTGAATGATATTCATTTGTTCACAATATTCTCCCTTTCTGTACAATTTTTTGTCATCTGCCAAATTAAACATTTTACTCACAAGGCTGTTGCGATCACTGATGAATGTTATGGATAGTGGGAATCTCAGAGATCATCCTTGAAGGTCTCCTTTGATCGATGCTGCCCAACTAGAACCATAAAAATTGAGAATTATCCTGTTGCCAATTTGAACTTAAGGTTTAGATTACTTTAACTATACTCTTCAGTGAGGTCACCTTATGAAGTGCTTTTGGAAAGTCATGAAATATAACATGCAAAATTGAGTTTGCGCAGAAGCATGTAAAGAAGAATTGACAGGTAGGGTCTATGAGCTGTGGAGTTCTCTTCGGTGTCCTGGCCAATATTTATTCCTCAAGCAGCATCATTATCAAACAATTATCTGGTCATTATCCTATTGCTGTTTGTGGGATCTTGCTACGTGCAAATTGGCTGCTACATTTCCTACATTACAACAATGACTGCACTTCAAAAGTATCTCATTGGCTGTAAGTCACTTTGGGACATCCTGGACCTATAGAAATGCAAGTCTTCCATTTCTTTCTACATGGCTGGATCAGAGGAGCTCAGGGCTGGATTTCACTTTGCACCTGGGACAGTGTTACTGAACTTCCCTCCTATCCTGCTTGGCTATTGAACTGTGAAGTGCCTTGGGGTGTGTTGCTATGATAAAGGTGCTATATGTATCTAAGTAATATTTCTTTTCCATGGGTGTTCTTCATTGCTCGATGGGACATATGGTCTATTCCTGCTCCTAATTCTTGTGTTCTTGTCTTGGGTGGACAATGGGTGTGAGGAATCTGGCCAATGTTGTAGGGAGTCTGGACATTGGGTGTGAGGTATCTGGACAATAGATGTTAGGATCTGGACAGTGGATGTGAGGACACTGGACAATAGATGTTAGGAACTGGACAGTGGATGTGAGGACGCTGGACAATAGATGTTAGGATCTGGATAGTGGGTGTGAGGAGTTTGGACAATGGCTATGAGGAGTCTGGACGATGGGTGTGAGGAGCCTGGACAATAGGTGTGAGGAGTTTGGACAATGGGTATGAGGTGTGTGGACAATGGATATTAGAAGGCTGTTTCTACTGGGTTTATTCAAGGTCCCTTGCTTTTTGTGGTGTACATTAATGATTTGGACTTGAATGTAGGGGATATGATTAAGAAGTTTGCAGGTAATACAAAAATTGGCCGTGAGGCTGATAATGGAAACCGAAAGCTGTAGACTGCAGGAAGATATCAATGGACAAATCAGGTGAGCAGAAAAGTGGCAAATGTAGATCAATCTGGAGAAGTGTGAGGTAATGCATTTGGGGAGGGAAAACAAGGCAAGGGAATACACAATAAATGCTAGGATACTGAGAAGTGTAGAGGAACAGAGAGATCTTGGAGTGTATGTCCACAGATCCCTGAAGGTGGTCAAGAAGGCATATGGGATACTTACCTTTATTAGCCAAGGCATAACATATAAGAGCTGGGAAGTTATGCTGGAATTGTATAAAACACTCACTGGGCCACAGCTGAAGATCTGCGTGCAGTTCTGGTCACCACACTGTCAGAAAGATGTGATTGCACTAGAGAGGAATACAGAGGAGATTTATGAGGATGTTGCCTGGACTGGAGAATTTTAGTTATGAGGAAAGATTGTATAGGCTAAGGTTATTTCTTTGCAACAGAGGAGGCTGAGGGGAGACCTAACTGAAGTGTCTAAAATTAAGAGGGATCTAGATAAAGTGGATAGGAAGGCCCCATTCCCCTTGGTTGATGGGTCCATAAACAGGGGTCATATATTTAGGGTAAGAAACAGGAGGTTTATAGAGGGGATTCGAGGGGAAATATTTTCAACCAGTGGGTGGCGGGGATTTGGAACTCACTGCCTGAAAGGGTGGTAGAGGCAGAATATTTTAAAAGTACTTGAATAGGAAATTGAAGTGCCATAACCTACAAGGTTATCAACCAAGAGCTAGAAAGTGAGATTAGGCTGGATGGCTACTTGTAGGCTGGTGAGGACACGATGGGCCGCATGGCCTGCTTCCGTGCTGTAAATTTTGATGATTGTATAAGTCTGAGCAATGATTGTGAGGATGTGGACAATCAGTGTGAGAAGCCAAAAACAATGGGTTTGAGGTATTGGAATCATAGAATCGCCACAACACTGAAGAAGGCCATTTGACCCATTGTGTCCGTGCTGGCCCTCCTAAGGAGCAATTCATGTACTGCCATTCCCCTGCCCTCTGCCCACATCCACATTTTTCTTCTTCAGATGTTTAGAATATTTAGAAAATATTAAAAAATCTATGGCACAGAAAGAGGCCACTCTGCCCATTGTGTCTGTGCCGGCCGAAAAATGAGCCACCCAGCCTAATCCCATTTGGTTGAGGGTTTCTGCCTCTACCACC
The DNA here is from genome assembly GCF_036365525.1 of Heterodontus francisci. Lineage (NCBI taxonomy): Eukaryota > Metazoa > Chordata > Chondrichthyes > Heterodontiformes > Heterodontidae > Heterodontus > Heterodontus francisci. The sequence continues at coordinate 26,168,569 of NC_090412.1, read as the reverse complement.
CTTTCAGGCAATGTGTTCTAGACCCCCACCACCCTCATTTCCCCTCTAATCCTTCTACCAATCACTTTAAATCTTTGCCCCCTAGTCATTGACCCCTCTGCTCAGGGTAATAGGTCCTTCCCATTCACTTTGTCCAGGCCCCTCACAACCTTGTACACATCAATCAAATCTCCCCTCAGCCTCCTCTGTTCCAAGGAGATCAAACCCAGCCTATCCAATTATTCCTCATAGCTGCATTATTCCAGTCCTGGCAACAGCCTCGTAATTCTCCTCTGTACCCTCTCTAGTGCAATTAGATCAAGCTGGATTCTATAGACCCACCGCTGATATCTGCAGCAGGCGAAAAAAATGGTGCCCCGCACACCCCGGCTGTACGCTAAAGAGCTGTGGCGATTCTAAGTGTGGCGGCATATTTAAATAGCCGGGGCGTGCCACCCCTCCCCTCCCATCACATGGAGGGGGCGCCCCGTCCGTCACTGCCAATGGCGTTAGCTACCTGTGTGCAGGCGCTGACGCCATTTTTAAAGGGCTTTGAGCCTTTCCGGGATTTTTAAAAAAGCATGAAACATTTATATAAAAAATTAAAACCGGTATTTTGCACCTCTCCCATCAACCACCACCCCCCCCCAATAACCACAATATTAAATACGTGCCCTCTTCAGCCTAAAACACTTGTCTTTCCCCCCTCAACGTGCATCAACTATAAACCTTACCCCTTCCCGTCATCCCCTCCACCAATGAGAAGAATTTATCGCTACTCCCCCCGCCCCCGAATAGTAAAACTGACCTCCTCCCCCCTCCCAACCTGTGTCGCGCCTCGATTCTCCAGATGGGGATCGGAAGGCGTGGGAGTGCTGGCGAGCGGCACGAAGATCACAACATGACCGGAGGCGTGCTTGCAATTAAGTCAGGTATGTAGATTGATTTAAATATGTAAATCATGGTTCCCGTCGCCAAGCAGCCGGTTGTGGGGGTGGTGGGGTGGGGTGGGGGGGGTGCTGCCTCGAGGTCTCTCTGCCTCCCTGGAGATCGGGATAGACTCAGACGGCATCGAGTTCCATGGTAGGCCTCATCCGAGGCAATCTTCATGCCCCCCCTGAACCACCACAGATCCCGACGTGGAGGGCTCTATAAAAACCAGCCCATCCTTTCTGTAATGAGGTGACCAGAAATGCGCACAGTACTCAAGTTGTGGCTTAACTAGTGTTAACTAGGGGAGTGATCTTGATCATCCTCTCACCCTCTCTCTCTGCCCCCATCTCTCTCTGTCCCCTTTCTCTCACTCTGCGCCGCCTCTTTCTCTCTCTGCCCTCTCTTTTTTTATTCTTTCTGGTAAGGCCAGCATTTGTTGCCCATCCCTAATTGCCCTTGACTGAGTGGCTTCCTAGGCCAACTTCGGGCCAACTCGGAGGTGTTTCTGTCTGAAGTTGGGAAACAGCTGATCCTGTTGTCAGGAGCTGTCAGCTGTGAAACTGACTTAAGATAGTTTTAAAAATCCCATCTGCAAGAAGAAGACAAAGGGAGATTTCTCATCTCCAGTCACGGACCCCTGATGAGGATGAGATATGGCCCCGACTACAGTTTATCCCGCGGGCCAGATGAAAATGTTTGGTGAGCTGGCTCCTGGCCCGCGAGCCATATGTTGGACAACTCTGCCTTAAACTGTGCCTGCAGGAACTCATCCCTTTTTCTTTGTCATTGCTATCGATATGGACCACAACCTCTGGCTGTTCACCCTCCCCTTCCAGAATGTTCTGCAACTGCTCAGTGACATCCATGACCCTGGCACAAGAGAGGCAACATACCATCCTGGATTCATGCTTGCAGCTGCAAAAATGCCTGTCTGCTCCCCTAACTATAGAATCCCCTATCACTATTGCTGTACCAGTCTTCCTTGTACCCCCTCCCTGTACAGCTGAGCCATCTGTGGTGCCATGGACTTGGCTCTGGCTGCACCCCAGATGAACCATCACCCTCATCAGCATTCAGAACTGAATACTGGTTGGAGGAATTTGGTCAATGGATTTAAGAAGTCTGGACAATGGGTGTGAGAAATCTGGACAATGGGTTTGAGGAGTCTACCAGCAGGCGGGAGCCTGAAGATTACTTGACAAGAGGAGCAGGAGGGGCTGAAACAAATGATAAGAGAGACATTAAGGGCAGTAATTACTCTCCACGGAAAATACTTCCCTAACAGACTGATTCATTCCCTTTTAATTGAGCTTCCAATAAATCAGGAGATTTGTGATCTGCACTGCACTATGAATATTTCCAGCATGGCAATAATTATCAAAGAAATGTCCTTTCATCAGTGCCTCAATGGTTAACCACAGTCATCCAGGCTGTGATATGTAGTCAGGTCTGTAAAGAATAACTTGGGATTCATTAAAATATTTAACATTAAGGACATCGATCTTCTGCATAATGTTGGTTGAATACAATATAAAGTCAAAGCATCCAACTTATTGCAGATCATTATTATTTTTTCCCTATCGTTTATCATTCTAAGCAATAGCCCCCCTCACCCCTCACCAACCAAGAACATGCAAAATGATAAATGTTAATAAAATTTATCCTTTACTAAGATAATGAGCATAAAATGGGAGCTGAATAGTTGATGGAGTTCAAGCTAATGCACTTCATCATACATGATTATTGGAGCTCCAGTAAAGCAGTAATGCCCTATTTGGAGGTGAGAATGAGACAATTTATAGTCTGGGTAAGGATCAATGTTTATACTGCTGTGCATAAGTTATGAGTTAATGATATGGAATAGTAAAGTTTGGTGATGGAACATTTCTAATTAGTAGTGACAGCTCGACAGTGGAATTGGAAGTGTTATGAATGCTAGACTTTATAGTATGGTTATGTTTTAAAAAACTGTGATCTTTTATGCGGTGTAAATTCTATCCAGAGACAAGCCTGAGGTTTTGGTTACCATAAGATCAAGGAACCCAGATTAAAGACACTTTTGAAAGCAGGGTGCAAGGTTGTTACACCTAAAGGACAATGTGTTTCGCTCTCTCAGACTCTCAGATTGTAAATGGGGAGCCAGAGGGTCTAAAATGCAGATTTGAGTTGAAACTTTTAACACCTGGAAACAAAGAATGGCCCAGGTGGTTTTGCTATGGCCAGACTTATGGACTCTGAGAATTGTAAAAGGCAAACGACTATTGACTTTTGATTCTGGATAAATTCAACAGGCTTTCCTAGGTCTGGAGGCAGGCATGCTGAAAGGGAGACATGAAGAAAGCAGCAGGAGCTGCTCAACCTATGCATAAAGAGAGAGACAGAGAGAGAGAGACAGAGACGGCTGCTCTCAGAACACTGATACAGCAAAAGGCTGCTAAGATTTGAACCCAGTTCAAAGGTACAAGGTTTGTGGAGGAGTAAAGACCAACAGGGTTACCAGAAATGGCCTTATTTATAGAAGACCAGTCGAGTGTGCTCAGAAGGAGCGAGCGAAGAGGACGTTGGCTTTGTTAAGGACACTGGGAGATCCAGCCCATTGCAACTGGGAAGAGTTTGGGATGGTTAACTGCAAGGATACATTTTTGCTGAGGACTCTGTGTAACATATAAATGTGGTGCAGGGTTTTCGAGTGTGTTAATAAGTTAATGGGAAATACCTTTCCCTGTAACCTAGTGTATTAGCTACCTATTACATACTGCTTAGTTAATGTTGATTTTTCATTTAGTTGTTATAGTAAAAGTCTTAAAACATGAAATCTTGTCATGTAATTCTTTAATCAGTCTAGGGAGTTCATATCTCTTGTTTTAAAGTTAATGGTCTCTACTGAGGTAGTAACAGAAGTGCATTGCTTTGTAGGAGCACTGTAATGGAAGATAGCTACTCAATAGCTTTCAGTGTAGGCAAATGTGAGATCATTCAGTTTAGATGTAAAAAGGATAGAACAGGGTACTTTCTAAGCAATGAAAAGCTAGAAACACTGGATGTCCAAAGACACTTGGGGGTCCAGGTACATAGATCATTAAAATGTCATGAACAGGTGCAAAATAATCAAAAAGGCCAGTGGAATTTTTAAATAATTCATTCATGGGATGTGGGCTTCGGTGGCTAGTCCACCATTTACGGCCCATCCCTAATTGCCCTTGAGAAGGTGGTGGTGAGCTGCCTTCTTGAACCGCTGCAGTCCATGTGAGGTAGGTACACCCACAGTGCTGTTAGGAAGGAAGTTCCAGGATTTTGACCCAGCGACAGTGAAGGAACGGCGATATAGTTCCAAGTCAGGATGGTGTGTGACTTGGAGGGGAACTTGCAGGTGGTGGTGTTCCCATGCATTTGCTGCCCTTGTCCCTCTACTTGGTAGAGGTTTGGTTTGGAAGGTTCTGTCTAAGGAGCCTTGGTGCATTGCTGCAGTACATCTTGTAGATGGTACACACTGCTGTCACTGTGCGTCGGTGTTGGAGGGAGTGAATGTTTGTAGATGGGGTGCCAATCAAGCGGGCTGCTTTGTCCTGGATGGTGTTGAGCTTCTTGTGTGTTTTTGGAGCTGCACCCATCCAGGCAAGTGGAGAGTTTTCCATCACACTCCTGACTTGTGCCTTGTAGATGGTGGACAGGATTTGGGGAGTCAGGAGGTGAGTTACTCGCCACAGGATTCCTAGCTTCTGACCTGCTCTTGTAGCCACTCCATAGTATATACCATTCCAGTTCAGTTTCTGGTCAATGGTTGCCTCTGTGATGTTGATAGTGGGGGATTCAGTGACGGTCATGCCATTGAATATCAAGGGGAGGTGGTTAGATTGTCTCTTGTTGGAGATTGCCTGGCACTTGTGTGGCTCGAACGTTACTTGCCACATATCAGCACAAGCCTGGATATCCAGACATTTATATCCAGAGGACTAGAATACAAGGGGTAGAAGTCATGCTGCAGCTATACAAAGCCCTTGTTAGGCCACACCTGAAGTTACTGTGAGCTGTTCTGGGCACCACATCTTAGGAAGGATATATTGACCTTGGAGGGAGTGCAGCATAAATTCACCAGAATGATACCTGGACTCCAAGGGTTAAGCTACAAGGAGAAATTGTATTCACTGGAATTTAGAAGGTTAAGGGTGATTTGATCGAAGTTTTCAACATATTAAGGGGAACAGATGAGGTAGATTGGAAGAAAACATTTCGGCTAGTTGGGGAGTCTAGGACTAGGGGCATAGTCTAAAAAGTGGTGTTCCGCAGGGATCAGTGCTGGGACCTTTGCTGTTTGCAGTATATATAAATGATTTGGAGGAAAATGTAGCTGGTCTGATTAGTAAGTTTGTGGATGACACAAAGGTTGGAGGAGTTGCGGATAATAATGAGGATTGTCAGAGGATACAGCAGGATATAAATCGGTTGGAGACTTGGGCGGAGAAATGGCAGACGGAGTTTAATCCGGACAAATGGATTGTAATGCATTTTGGAAGGTCTAATGCAGGTGGGCGGTAAACAGTAAATGGCAGAACCCTTAGGAGTATTGACAGGCAGAGAGATCTGGGCGAGCATGTCCACAGATCACTGAAAGTGGCAACGCAGGTGGACAAGGTAGTCAAGAAGGCATACAGCATGCTTGCCTTCATCGGTCGGGGCATAGAGTATAAAAATTGGCAAGTCATGCTGCAGTTGTACAGAACCTTAGTTAGGCCACACTTGAAATATTGCGTACAATTCTGGTCGCCACACTACCAGAAGGATGTGGAGGCTTTTAGTTTAGTTTAGAGATACAGCACTGAAACAGGCCTTTCGGACCACCGAGTCTGTGCCGACCATCAACCACCCATTTATACTAATCCTACACTAATTCCATATTCTTACCACATCCCCAACTGTCCCTATATTTCCCTACCACCTACCTATACTGGTGCCAATTTATAATGGTCAATTAACCTAACAACCTGCAAGTCTTTGGCATTTGGGAGGAAACCCACGCAGACATAGGGAGAACTTGCAAACTCCACACAGGCAGTACCCAGAATTGAACCCGGGTCGCTGGAGCTGTGAGGCCGCGGTGCTAACCACTGCGCCACTGTGCCGCCCTCTTTGGAGAGGGTACAGAAGAGTGTTACCAGGACGTTGCCTGATCTGGAGGGTATTAGCTATGAGGAGAGGTTGGAAACACTCGGATTGTTTTCACTGGAACGACAGAGGTGGAGGGGTGACATGATAGAGGTTTACAAAGTTATGAGTGGCATGGACAGAGTGGATAGTCAGAAGCTTTTTCCCAGGGTGGAAGAGTCAGTTACTAAGGGACATAGGGTTAAGGTGCAAGAGGCAAAGTTTAGAGGGGATATGCGAGGCAAGTGTTTTACATAGAGGGTGGTGAGTGCCTGGAACTTGCTGCTGGGGGAGGTAGTGGAAGCAGGTACGATAGAGACGTTTAAGAGGCATCTTGACAAATACATGAATAGGATGGGAATAGAGGGATACAGACCCCGGAAGTGCAGAAGGTTTTAGTTTAGACAGGCATCAAGATCAGCGCAGGCTTGGAGGGCCGAATGGCCTGTTCCTGTGCTATACTGTTCTTTGTTCTTTGTTCTAACAAAAATCTATAAATGTCAGTTTTAAAATTAACAATTGATCTGGCATCAACTGCCGTTTGCGGAAGAGAGTTTTAAGCTTCTTCCAACCTTTGCATGAAAATTGCACTCCTGAAAGGTCTGGCTCTTATTTTTCGACTCTGCCCCCTAGTCCTAGATTCCCCAACAAGCAGAAAAATTTTCTCTCTATCGACCCATATGTTCTCCTTAAACATTAAATCGATGCCCCATCTGCCCTCTCAGATGGATGTAAAGGATCCCATGGCACGTTTTGAAAGAAGAGCAGGAGAACTCTCCCTGGTGTCCTGGCCAATATTTATCCCTCAATGTGGGAGCTTGCTGTGCACAAATTGGCTGCTGCGCTTTCTACATTACAATAGTGGTTTCACTTCAAAAAGTGCTGCATTGGCTGTGAAGTGGTTTGGGACGTCCTGAGCTCCAAAATGGCAAGTCTTTCTTTTTTTCTCTCTATTGACGTTATTCTCACTGGATTTAAACACAATTTGGAAGTTGAAATTAATTATTTGGCAGCCCTGCTGGTTGTTAGAGCTACACCAGTGGGTTATCATCTGTAAAGGTGGCAAATGGCAAATCGGTAACGTGTCCTTGGAATTTCTTTGTTGACAGCCCACTACAGTCAGAAATATTCCCCGTAAACTTCAGGTCATCCAAAACTCTGCTGCCCATATTCTAACTCTCACAAAGTCCTGTTTACCCATCCCTCCTGTGCTTGCTGACCTACATTGGCTCCTGGTCCATCAGCACCTCAATTTTAAAATTCTCATCATGGTTTTAAAATCCCTCCAAGGCCTTGCCCCTTCCTATTTCTGTCATCTCCTTCAGCCTCACAACCCTCCAAGATATCTGCGCTCCTCTAAATATGGCCTCTTGCACATCCTCGATTTTCACTGTTCCACCATTGGCATCCGTGCCTTCAGCAGCCTGGGTCTGCCCAGACATTTTACTACATTTAAGGCCCTATTTCAAAGTAAGTTATTGTCGTTCAACCTGCTTCAAACTGTGACTTGCCTCTACAAACACTTGTTTACATCATTGTGCTGTGGGTACATTAAGCTAATAGAATCTTTGTTTTGTATAATAGCTACCATATCTATAGGATGTAAAGGCCCAGTTATATCAAAGGCGGAACTGTGTTCCTGGTATAAAAATGGAAGACTATCTTGAGTAATGGCTACTCTAGGACTGGCTTCATCTGCTGTTATCTTGTGGTGTGGTTGACTCTTAACTGCCCTCTGAAATGGCCTAGAAAGCAAGTCAGTTGTATCAAACCTCTACGGAAAAGCCAAATAAGAATAAATTCGACAGACCACCCAGCATTGACTTAGGCATCGGATACAAGAAGGCACAACCTGCCCATCAACCATGAAAAGTCCTCCTTACTAACAGCTGGGGGCTTGTGTCAAAATTGGGAGAGCTGTCCCACAGACTAGTCAAGCAACAGCCTGACATAATCATACACATCTTGTCATACAGTACAGAAACTGTCCCAGACTCCTCCATCACCATCCTTGTGTATGTCCTGTCCCACCAGTAGGACAGACCAACCAGAGATGGTGGCACTGTGGTATGCAGTCAAGAGGGATTGGCCCTGGGAGTCTCATGGCATCAGGTCAAACATGAGCAAGGAAACTTCCTGCTGATTATCATCTACTGCCCTCCCTCAAATGTTAAATCATTACCTCTCCATGTTGAACACCACTTGGAAGAGGCACTGAGGGCAGCAAGGGCACAGAATGTACGCTGGGTGGTGAACTTCAATGCCCATCACCAAGAGTGGCTCAATAGCACCAGTGGCTGAGTCCTGAGGACATAACTATCAGACAGGGTTTGCAGCAGGTTGACACAAGCAACACGAGGGGAAAACCCTACTTGACCTTGTCATCACCAATCTAACTGTAGCAGAGGCATCTGTCCATGACAGTATTGGTTGGAGTGACCACCACACAGTTCTTGTGGAGACAAAGTCCCATATTCTCACTGAGGATATCCTCTATCATGTTTTGTGACACTACCGCCATGCTCAGTCAGATAGATTCAGATCAGAGCTAGCAGCTCAAAACTGGGATCCACGAGGTGCTGTGGACCATTAGCACTAGCATAATTGTACTCCATCACAATCTGTAATCACATGGCCCAGCATATCCCTCACTCTATGAGGAGTGCAGGAGAGTATGCCAGGAGCAGCAGCAGGCATACCCAAAACTGAAGTATCAATCTGGTAAAGCTACAACGCAGGACGAAAAATGCCAAACAGCGGACGCAGCATATTATAGACAGAGCTGAGTGATCCCACGACCAATGGATCAGATCAAAGCTCTGCAATCCTGTCATATCCAGTTGTGACTAATGGGAGGAGGAGGCTTCACGAACATCCCCACCCTCAATGACGGCAGAATCCAGAACGTCAGTAAAAAAGAAAAGGCTGAAGCATTTGCATCCACCTTCAGCCAGAAGTGCAGAGTGAATGATCCATCTTGACCTCCTCCTGAGGACCCCAGCATTACAGTTCCCAGTCTTCAGCCAATGTGATTCACTCTGCATGATATCAAGAAATGGTTGGGTGTATTGAATACAGTAAAGTCTGTGGGCCCTGATAACATCCCAGCTGTAGTGCTGAAGACCTGTGCTGTAAAACTGGCTGCACTTTTAGCCAAGCTGTTGCAGTACAGCTACAACACTGGCATCTACCTGACAATGTGGAAAATTGCCCAGGTATGTCCTGTCCACAAAAAGTAGGAGAAATCTAATCCAGCCAATTGCTGCCCCATCAGTCCACTCTCAATTGTCAGAAAAGTGATGGAAGGTGTCGTTAACAGTGCTACCAATTGGCACTTACTCAGCAATAACTTGCTCACCAATGCTCAGTTTGTGTTCCACCAGGACCTCTTGGTTCCAGACCTTATTACAGCCTTAGTCAAACATGGACAAAAGAGCTGAATCTCAGAGGTGCGGTGAGATTGACCTCAAGGCAGTATTTGATTGAGTATGGCATCAAGGTACCCTAGTAAAATTGAAGTCAATGGGGATCAGGGGGACAACGCTCCACTGGCTGGAGTCATACCTAGCACAAGGGAAGATGGTTGTGGTTGTTGGAGGTCTCTCAGCCACAGGACATCACTGAAGGAATTTCTCAGGGTAGTGTCCTAGGCCCAACCATCTTCAGCTGCTTCATCAATGACCTTCCCACCATCATCAGGTCAGCAGAGGGGATGTTTGCTGGCAATTACACAGGGTTCAGTTCCATTCACACTTCTCAGATAACAAAGCAGTCCGTGCTCACACGCAGCAAGACCTGGACAACATTCAGACTTGGGCTGATAAGCGGGAAGTAACATTCACTCCACACAAGTGTCAGGCAATGGCCATCTGTAACGAGAGCTGGCATGGGTTTGGTGGGCTGAATGGCCCCTTTCTGTGTTGTAGATGACTTCATGACTCTATAAGAGAGAATCTAACCATCTGCCCTTGATGTTCAAAGGCATTTCCATTGCTGAAACCCCCACCATCAACATCCCGGGAGTTACCATTGGCCAGAAACTTAAGTGGTCCAACCACATAGATACTGTGTGTACAAGGGCATGTCGGAGGCGGGGATTCTGTGATAAGTAACTCAACTCCGGACTCCCCAAAGCCTGTCCACCATCTACAAGGCACAAGTCAGGATACTCTTCACTTGCCTGGATGAGTGCAGCTCCAACAACACTCAAGAAGCTCAACAGCATCGAACACAAAGCAGCCTGCTTGTTTGGCAACCCATCCACCACCTTAAACATTCACACCCTTCACCACCGGTGCACATTGGCAACAATCTACAAGATGCCAAGGCTCCTTCGACAGCACCTTCAAAACCCGCGACCTCGACCACCTAAAAGAATAAAGGCAGCAGGCACATGAGAACACCATTACTTGCAAGTTCACCGCCTAGTTACACACCATCTTCACTTGGAAATATATCACACTGTCCTTTGGCTAGAGTCCTAAAATTGCATTGTGGGTGTACTTACATTACAAGGACTGCAGCGGTTCAAGAAGGTGGTTCACCATCACCTTCTCAAGGGCAATTCGGGATGGGCAATAAATGCTGGCCTTGCCAGTAATGCCCACATACCATGAATCACACATGTGCCAGACTGGCTAAGGACAGTAGGTTTTCTTCCTTGAAAGACATAGAATCATAGAATGGTTACAGCACAGGAGGGGGCCATTCGGCCCATCGTGTCTGTGCTGGCTCTCTGCGGCACAGTGGCGCAGTGGTTAGCACCGCAGCCTCACAGCTCCAGGGACCCGGGTTCGATTCTGGGTACTGCCTGTGCAGAGTTTGCAAGTTCTCCCTGTGTCTGCGTGGGTTTTCGCCGGGTGCTCCGGTTTCCTCCCACATCCAAAGACTTGCAGGTGATAGGTAAATTGGCCGTTGTAAATTGCCCCTAGTGTAGGGAGGTGATAAGGGAATATGGGATTACTGCAGGGTTAGTATAAATGGGTGGTTGTTGGTCGGCACAGACTCGGTGGGCCGAAGGGCCTGTTTCAGTGCTGTATCTCTAAATAAGAGCAATTCACCTAGTCCCACTCCCCTGCCTTTTCCCCGTTGTCCTGCAAATTTTTTCTCTTCAGATAATTGTCGAGTTATCTTTTGAAGGCCATGATTGAATCTGCCTCCACCACACTCTCAGGCAGTGCATCCCAGATCCTAACCACTGGCTGTGTAAAAAAAGTTTTTCTTCATGTTGCTTCTCATGCCAATCTCCTTAAATCAGTGTTCTCTGGTGAATGGACCAGTTGGGTTTTTACAACAATCTGATAGTTATCATCACTTTTACTGACACAAGGATTTGAATTCCAAGTTTATTTTAAAGCTTAAAATTCATATTTTGAAACTGCTATGGTAGGATTTGACCTCACATTCTCTGGATTGTTAGCCTAGTGACAGTACTACTACCCTAGCACATGATCCATCCCAAATGTTCGAAAATACCCACTCTAGGTGTAAGCCATTCCTATTCACGCGGATGCCTTGTTGATTTTGTGATTTGGTCAGAACACCATGTTACATCCCATAATTCATGTGGGTGCCGAACATGACACCAAAGACTATGGAATGCCAGTGAGACAAAGGCTGACCAGAAAATAGGGCCCTCAATTACTTTGCTGGAATTATTCTCCTCGTTTTCTCCGTCACATCCCATTTGTGAATGGAGGTGTGGGAGAGTATTGTAAATATACATGTTTATAGTTAAATCTGTGCAGTTGAAGTTTGAGTTGCCCTTAACATGGCTCCTGATTTCAGCTGGGTCAGTAAATGAGACGCAAGTGACGATTACCACCAGTCTCCTCCGATTAACGTAAAGAAGGCACAGTTGCAGGGAACAAATGGAAACCATTGTTTGGTTTTGCTTTGCAACAAACTTTACCCGCAATGGTCACTAGATGTCAGTGTTGATTTGTGATTGGCTGCCTCATACTGACTGCAGAGTAATAGAGTCTGATTTTAATCGGCGCGGGTGAGAAAATACTTTAATCTTTCTTCATTTTATTTATATATGAAATACAAACAGATTTTTGATTCATACACGCATGGTTAATGTCCCTTTATTACTACGGAGTAACTGCTGAACATTGACTGGGAAATATGAGGAGTGGCATTAATAATCAGTAAGGGAATAACAGCCATCCCCAAGATGTGAGGCAATCAGCCAGGTAGATCTGAAAGAACAAAATTCAGATTCCAATAGCTGCTCCAGATCTTTGCACATTGCACTATTTTTTAAGCGATGGCAGTGTGCACTCATTTTTATTCAAGTCTGAAAAAAAGTGAACCTTCCTCATCAGTTTAAAGCAGTAATGTGAGACAGACATGACACTTGGTGCTTAACGCCTTCATATGACATTCCTCTACCTCTTCTATCTTGACTCATTGATTTCCGTACAACTACTCTAATTGACATATTTCAGATATCTGCAACCCATACACCAGAAATTAGGTTGAAAGAAAAGCATTACAATAGGCTGCAAAATACCAGCTGTAGCAAATAAATGATCAAAAATTGAAATTGTGGGAGAGATTTGCTCGCTGAGGTCAACTTAAAAATAAATCTCACCCCTTCCACATCAGTTCTCAATTCATAGGAACAGTGGAAGGTAGGACTTAGGAGCAGGAATAGGCCATTCGGCCCTTCAAGCCTGCTCTGCCATTCAATAAGATCATGGCTGATCTGGTTGTGGTCTCAACTCCAATTTTCTCTCGGCACCCCCCCAATAACCCTTGACTCCCTTGACTATCAAAAATCTATCTATCTCAGCCTTGAATAAATTCAATGATCCTGCCTCCACTGCTTTCTGGGGAAGAGAATTCCAGAGACTAACAACCCTTTGAGAAATCAATTTCTCCTAATTTCTGTCTTAAAAGGGAGACCTCTTATTCTTAAACTGTGTCCCCTCGTTCTAGTCTAATCGAAGTGATTGAATGTTGGGGATATCGTATAGCTTCCATTATCATCTGCTTGCGTCCCACTGCACTTTCAGTGTTACTCTTTATCTTCACTTGTCACAAGGTCCATATTCAGGGGTATTATTCAGTTGAGAGCTTTTCTGGGCCTGTGTTAGTAATTATGAATAAATTGTTAGGGTCAGCTAGTTCTCTACATTGCCGTGATTAACTAATCATCTGATAAACAGTGAACAGCAGCATCCGATCCAGGTACATCAAACCCCAGTATCCTGATCCCTGATAGATTGATGGCAAATGCCGTTAATACATTGAACCCTGATACACTGATCAGTAACACACTGCACCCTGATACACCACGATACACCGCACCCCGATACACCACAACCTGACACTCTGCACACCAATACACTGCACCCCGATACACCACATCCCGATACACTGCAGCCCGATACACCACAACCTGACACACTGCACACCAATACACTGCACCCCAATAAATCTTGATACACTGCACCACAATACACCGCATCCTGATACACTGCAGCCCAATACACTGCACCCCGATACACTACACCCTGATACACCACATCCCGATACACCGCACCCCGATACACTGCACCCCAATACATCGCATGCCGATACACTGCACCGCAATAAATCTTGATACACTGCACCCCAATACACCACATCCCGATACACTGCGCCCCAATAAATCTTGATACACTGTACCCCAATACACCGCATCTTGATACACTGCACCCCAATACACCACATCCTGATACACTGCGCCCCAATAAATCTTGATACACTGTACCCCAATACACCGCATCCTGATACACTGCAGCCCAATACACTGCACCCCGATACACTGCACCCCAATAAATCTTGATACACTGCACCCCGATACATTGCACCCTGATAAACTGCACCCCGATACACCACATCCCGATACACTGAACCCCGATACTTCGCATGCCGATACACTGCACCCCAATAAATCTTGATACACTGCACCCCAATACAACACATCCCGATACACTGCGCCCCAATAAATCTTGATACACTGCATCCCAAAACACCGCATCCTGATACACTGCACCCCGATAAACTGCACCCCGATACACCACATCCCGATACACTGCACCCCAATAAATCTTGATACACTGCACCCCAATACACCGCATCCCGATGCACTGCACCCCGATACACTGCACCCCAATAAATCTTGATATACAGCATCCCGATACATTGCACCCCGACACACTGCACCCCAATAACTCTCGATACACTGCACCTCAATACAATGCACCCTGATACACTGCACCCCAATAAATCTTGATACACTGCACCCCAATACACTGCACCCCGATACACCGCATCCCAATACACTGCATCCTGATACACTGCATCCCGATCCACCGCATGCCGATACACTGGACCCCAATAAATCTTGATACATTGCACCCCAATACACTGCATCCCGATACACTGCACCCCAATACACTGCACCCGATACACCGCACCCCGATAAACTGCACCCCAGTAATTCTTGATACATTGCACCCCAATACACCACATCCCGATACACTGTACCCCAATAAATCTTGATACACTGCATCCCAATACACTGCATCCCGATACACTGCACCCCAATACACTGCACCCGATACACCGCACCCCGATAAACTGCACCCCAGTAATTCTTGATACACTGCACCCCAATACACTGCACCCTGATACACTGCATCCCGATACATTGCACCCCAATAAATCTTGATACATTGCACCCCAATACACCACATCCCGATACACTGTACCCCAATAAATCTTGATACACTGCATCCCAATACACTGCATCCCGATACACTGCACCCCAATACACTGCACCCGATACACCGCACCCCGATAAACTGCACCCCAGTAATTCTTAATACACTGCACCCCAATACACTGCACCCTGATACACTGCATCCCGATACATTGCACCCCGATAAGTCTTGATACACTGCACCCCGATCCACCGCATGCCGATACACTGGACCCCAATAAATCTTGATACATTGCACCCCAATACACCACATCCCGATACACTGTACCCCAATAAATCTTGATACACTGCATCCCCATACACTGCATCCCGATACACTGCACCCCAATACACTGCACCCCAATACACTGCACCCCGATACACTGCACCCCAGTAATTCTTTATACACTGCACCCCAATACACTGCACCCCGATACACTGCATCCCTATACACTGCACCCCAATAAGTCTTGATACACTGCACCCCGATCCACCGCATCCCGATACACTGCACCCCAATAAATCTTGATACACTGCACCCCCATACACCACACCCGATACACTGCAGCCCGATAAACTGCACCTCAGTAATTCTTGATACACTGCACCCCAATACATTGCACCCGATACACTGCATCCCCATACATTGCACCCCGATACACTGCATCCCTATACACTGCACCCCAATAAGTCTTGTTACACTGCACCCCGATACACCGCACACCGATACACCGCATCCCGCTACACCGCATCCCGATACACTGCACCCCAATAAGTCTTGATACACTGCACCCCGATCCACCGCATCCCGATACACTGCACCCCAATAAATCTTGACACACTGCGCCCCCATACACCACACCCTGATACACTGCACCCCGATACACTGCACCCCAATACACTGCACCCCAATACACTGCACCCCGATACACTGCACCCCAATAAGTCTTGTTACACTGCACCCCGATACACCGCACACTGATACACCGCATCCCGATACACTGCACCCCAATAAGTCTTGATACACTGCACCCCGATCCACCGCATCCCGATACACTGCACACCGATACACCGCATCCCGATACACTGCACCCCAATAAGTCTTGATACACTGCACCCCCATACACCACACCCTGATACACTGCACCCCGATACACTGCACCCCAATACACTGCACCCTGATACACTGCACCCCAATAAATCTTGATACACTGCACCCCAATTCACTGCACCCCAATACACTGTACCCGATACACTGCACCCCAATAAATCTTGATACACTGCACCCCAATACACTGCAGCCCGATAAACTGCACCTCAGTAATTCTTGATGCACTGCACCCCAATACACTGCACCCCGATACACTGCATCCCCATACATTGCACCCCGATACACTGCATCCCTATACAGTGCACCCCAATAAGTCTTGTTACACTGCACCCCGATACACCGCACACCGATACACCGCATCCCGCTACACCGCATCCCGATACACTGCACCCCAATAAGTCTTGATACACTGCACCCCGATCCACCGCATCCCGATACACTGCACCCCAATAAATCTTGATACACTGCATCCCAATACACTGCACCCCCATACACCACACCCTGATACACTGCACCCCAATACACTGCACCCTGATACACTGCACCCCAAAAAATCTTGATACACTGAACCCCAATTCACTGCACCCCAATACACTGTACCCGATACAATGCACCCCAATAAATCTTGATACACTGCAACCCAATATACTGCACCCCAATACACTGCACCCCAATAAATCTTGATACACTGCATCCCAATACACTGCACCCCAATACACTGTACCCGATACACTGCACCCCAATAAATCTTGATACACTGCACCCCAATATACTGCACCTCAATACACTGCACCCCAATAAATCTTGATACACTGCACCCCAATACACTGCACCCCGATACACTGCACCCCAATAAATCTTGATACACTGCACCCGATACACTGCACCCTGATTCACTGCACCCCAGTAAATCTTGATACACTGCACCCCAATACACTGCACCCCGATACACTGCACCCCGATACACCGCAACCCGATACACTGCACCCCGATACACCGCATCCCGATATACTGCACCCTCATACACTGCATCCTGATACACTGCATCCCGATACACTGCATCTCGATACACTGCATCCCGATACACCGCACCCTCATACACTGCATCTCGATACACTGCATCCCGATACACCGCACCCTCATACACTGCATCTCGATACACTGCATCCCGATACACTGCATCCCGATACACCGCACCCTCATACACTGCATCTCGATACACTGCATCCCGATACACCGCACCCTCATACACTGCATCCCGATACACTGCATCCCGATACACCGCACCCTCATACACTGCATCTCGATACACTGCATCCCGATACACTGCATCCCGATACACTGCATCTCGATACACCGCATCCCGATACACTGCACCCTCATACACTGCATCCCGATACACTGCATCTCGATACACCGCATCCCGATACACTGCACCCTCATACACTGCATCCCGATACACTGCATCCCGATACATTGCACCCGATACACCGCATCCCGATACACTGCATCCTCATACACTGCATCCCGATACACTGCATCCCGATACACTGCACCCCAATAAATCAGGATACACTGCACCCCAATACACCGCATCCTGATACACCACATCCCGAAACATTGCACCCCGATACCCCGCATCCCGATACACCGCAACACGATACACCGCATCCCGATACACCGCAACACGATACACCGCACCCCGATACACCGCACCCCGATACACCGCACCCGGATACACCGCACCCCGATACACCGCACCCCGATACCCCGCATCCCGATATACTGCACCCTGATACACCGCACCCCGATACACCGCACCCCGATACACCGCACCCCGATACACCGCAACACGATACACTGCACCCCGATACACCGCACCCCGATACACCGCACCCCGATACACTGCACCCTGATACACCGCACCCCGATACACTGCACACCGATACACCGCACCCCGATACACCGCACCCCGATACACTGCACCCCGATACACTGCACCCTAATACACCGCATCCCGTTACATTGCACACCAATACACCGCACCCCGATACACTGCACCCCGATACACCGCACCCCGATACACTGCACCCCGATACACTACACCCCAATACACCGCATCCCGTTACATTGCACACCAATACACCGCACCCCGATACACTGCACCCCGATACACTGCACCCCGATACACTGCACCCTGATACACTGCACCCCGATACACTGCACCCTGATACACTGCACCCCGATACACTGCACCCTAATACACTACACCCCAATACACCGCATCCCGTTACATTGCACACCAATACACCGCACCCCGATACACCGCACCCCGATACACTGCACCCCGATACACTGCACCCTGATACACTGCACCCTGATACACTGCACCCCGATACACTGCACCCCGATACACTGCACCCTGATACACTGCACCCTGATACACTGCACCCTGATACACTGCACACCGATACATTGCACCCCGATACATTGCACCCTGATAAATCTTGATACACTGCACCCTAATTATCTGCGCCCTGATACATCGCTCCCCGATAAACCCCAATAGATTGCATTCCTGGCTCAGCTCATATGGCCAGTTTTAAAGGAGAACACATCTTGTATTTATACAGCACCTTTCTCTCTGGCCTCCTTATCTCGAGAGACAATGAGTAAGCGCCTGGAGGTGGTCAGTGGTTGTGTGGAGCAGCGCCTGGAGTGGCTATAAAGGCCAATTCTAGAGTGACAGGCTCTTCCACAGTTGCTGCAGAAAAATTTGTTTGTCGGGGCTATTACACAGTTGGCTCTCCCCTTGCGCTTTTGTCTTTTTTCCTGCCAACTGCTAAGTCTCTTCGACTCGCCACACTTTAGCCCCGCCTTTATGGCTGCCCGCCAGCTCTGGCGAACGCTGGCAACTGACTCCCACGACTTGTGATCAATGTCACAGGGTTTCATGTCGCATTTACAGACGTCTTTAAAACGGAGACATGGACGGCCGGTGGGTCTGATACCAGTGGCGAGCTCGCTGTACAATGTGTCTTTGGGGATCCTGCCATCTTCCATGCGGCTCACATGGCCAAGCCATCTCAAGCGCCGTTGACTCAGTAGTGTGTATAACCTTTAATGTAGTAAAAAGTCCCAAGGCGTGTCACAGGAGTGTTATCTAACAAAATTTCACATCGAGCCACATTACAAGATAGTAGGTCAGATGAGCAAAAGCTTGGTCAAAGAGGTAGGTTTTAAGGAGTAGGTAAGAGAGGTAGAGAAGTAAGCAAGTGGAGAGGTTTAGGGAGGGTATTCCAGAGCTTCGGGCCTAGGCAACTGAAGGTGCAGCCACCAACGGTGGAGCGATTAAATTCTGGGATGCTCAGGAGGCCAGAATTAGAGGAGTGTAGGTATCTTGGAGCATTGTGGAGTTGGAGAAGATTACAGAGATTGGGAGGGATGAGGCAATGGAGAGATTTTGAAAACAAGGATGAGCATTTTAAAATATAGGCATTGCTTAACTGGAGGGCAATGTAGGTAGTGAGCACAGGGGTGATGGGTGAACCGGACTTGGTGCAAGTTAGGACACAAGCAGCAGAATGTTGGAAGATCTCAAATTTACAGAGTGGGAGCCTAGTCAGGAGTGATTGGAATAGTCAAATCTAGAGGTAGCAAAGGCATGGACAAGGGTTTTAGCAGCAGATGAGCTGAGACTGGGACAAAATCGGGCGATGTTACGGATGTGGAATAGAAGGTCTTAGTGATGGCACAGATGTGAGGTCAGAACTACATCTCTAGACCAAATGGGATGCCAAGGCTGTGAATGGTCTAACTGAGCGTCAGACAATGGCCAAGGAAAAGGGTGGATTTGGTAGCTAGGTGATGGAGTTCGTGGTGGGGACCAAAAACATTGGCTTCTTTCATCCCAATATTTAATTGGAGGAAATTTTTGCTCATCTGGAATGTCGGACAAGCAGAATGTCACATTGGACACAGTGAAGGATTTGAAAGAGATGGTGGTGAGGTAGAGCTGGGTGTTATCAGCGTACACGTGGAAACTAATGCTGTGTTTTCAGATGATGTTGCCAAGGGACAGTATGTAGACGAGAAAGGCGGGTACCAAGGATAGATCCTTGGGGTACACCAGAGGTAACAGGTCAGGCAGCATCTGTGGAGAGAGAAGCTGAGTTAATGTTTCAGGTCTATGACCTTTCATCAGAACTGCCACACAACATGAAACATCACAGACCTGGAACGTTAACTCTGTTTCTCTCTCCACAGATGCTGCCAGACCTGCTGAGTATTTCCAGCATTTTCTGTTTTTATTTCCGATTTCCAGCATCTGCAGTATTTTGCTTTTATGTTACCAGAGGTAACAGTGCGGGAAGGGCAAGAGAAGCCATTGGCTATGATTGGTTAGGTAAGAATGAAACTAGGCAAGTGCAGTCCCACCCAGCTGGATGACAGTGGAGAGGTGTTGGAGGAGGATGGTGTAGTCAACCACATTAAGGTTGCAGTCAGGTCGAGAAGTACAAGGAGGGTTAGTTTTCCATGGTCACAATCACATAGGATGTCATTTGTGACTTTGATAAGAGCCGATTCAGTACTGTGACCAGGGCGGGAACTGAATTGGAGGGATTCAGACATGGAACTGTGTTAAAGATGGATGTGGATTTGGGAGGCAATGTGCTTGAGGTCTTTGGAGAAGAAAGGAAGGTTGGAGTGGTAGTTGGCAAGGACAGAAGGGTTAAGGGTGACTTTTTGAGGAGAGGGGTTATAATGGCAGATTTGAAGGGGAGTGAGACATATCTGAGGAGAGGGAACCGTTGACAATGTGAGCTAATATGGGGACCAGGGTCAGCAGTTCAGTGGGAATAGAGTCAAGGGAGCAGAGGTGGCTCTCATGGACAAGATGAGCTCAGACAGGACAGAAGGGAAGATAGGAGAGAAACTGGAGAAAGATGGAAGTTCAAGTTTAGGGCAAGGGGGTACCTTAGAGGAAATTTGGCCCAATGGGCTAGTGAAAGGGAGGGAAGCGGCAGAGGCATCTGATTGGATGGTCTCAATCTTAGTGAAAAAGAGGTCCATGAGCTCCTCACACTTGCTTTCGGATGTGAGAGTGCAGATGGCAAGGGAGAGGTGTTGAAGGCGATGGTTTGTAATGGAGAAGAGAAGCTGGGGTTATCTTTGCATTCTAGGAGGAACAGTGAGCATTTTTGGAAGAGGAGAACAGGTTTTGCTAGTGCATTATGTGGTCCAGCCAGATCCAATGATGAATGGGCAAATCAGTTATCAGCTTTCGAGACTGCAACCCATCTTTTATGACAGCCAATAGGGTGGTTAGTCTTATATGGCAGGAAGGTTTTATGAGCTTCCTCAATCTGCACAAAATGACATGGAGAGAGATTGGAAACGTCACATGCAAAATCTCCTGATCCCTCAGTTCCTTAACGAATGTCTCCAGCCATTAAAAAACCCCCGTTGCAGTTGAGTTGACCGTCAAAGGAGTATTCAGAGTAGAGCCGTCTCTTTCCCGTGTGCCTCTATACTAAACCGACAACTTCCTGAACCCAATATTGACCCTGAGGGACCACAGTAGTTGTGTACAGACACAGGCATATAGCAGCACACAAGCCATGGAAAGACTCTGGCTGAATGGATAACACAATCCCCTTCATCCCCACAAGGAATTGGGATTAGGTAGCCATAGGCTCAGGGCCTGCACTCCTGCTTCTGGATGGAAGATTGTGTGTTTAGGTTCCACTGCAGAGACTTAGGCACATAATCCAGGCTGACACTCGCAGTGCAGTACTGAGGGAGTGCTGCACTGTTGGAGGTGCCACCTTTTGATTGAGAAGTTAATCTGTCCTCTCAGGTAGTTGTAAAAGATCCTATAACATGATTCAAAGATGATCAGGGGAGTTCTCCCTGGTGTCCTGGCCAATATTTATCCCTCAACCAACATCACCGAAAGCAGATTATCTGGTCATCATCACATTGCTATTTGGAAGAACCTTGCTGTGCACAAATTGGCTGCTGCATTGATGACAGTGACTACACCACAATAGTACTTCATCGGCTGTGAAGTGCTTTGGGACATCCTGAGGTCATGAAGGGCGCTATAGAAATGCACGCTCTTCCTTAAACGCTGCTCCTTGAACTGCTATCAATCTGACTGCAATGGGGATAAAGGGGACTGGACTGTACACAGCAGTAAGGCCAAAGTCACCTTGTACAAAGGGGCATGTGAGATGCCTGTGTCTGTGCTGCTTGAGATTCACATAGAATTGAGGACAGTATGTTTATCATAGCTACTCCGAGGCAATCAGCAGGATGAATTCATGATGCTATAAATGAGTAAATCGCCCGCATTCATTACTTCTACTTCCAACTCCATCTATCATTTAATTACTGATCTAATGCAGCCCTATCTACAGCTATATCACCCAAGGGATGCTGCACTATCATGTATAATGTGGAGAAAGCAGATATGCAATACACATAATATAGAGAACACATACATTATATATCCTATAACTAACCACAGACATACACGATATAGTACTGTAGGCAACACATCTACAATATAACTGGGGTCCTAAATTGGATAGACCCCAAATTTGGGTGCGGGGCTAATGTTGCCTTATTGTCCTGTGCCCGATCAAAGTGAAACAGGGAGCATCCAAAATCTATGCTGCTTGCTCATTTCATATACATATATTTATATTCCCATGATTGTGGCATGCAGCCTAGGGCTGAACGTGTTGCCAAGTGGCTGCACGCCTCAGCAATGGGGCCCCAGGTTTGTGCGAGGCTAGCACCACTTAATAATGCCAACCTGCACTACTGAAAGCAGGACTGTACCTCTTAAAGGCCAGCTGCATTCTGGCTGCAGCAGGTGCTAGAAGTAGTTGGACAGCATTGGAAGTGCTTCAGGAAGGACGCCAAAATTGGGGAAGCAGCCAAGAGAGTGTGCCCCCAGGTTTTCCGATCCCTCGTTGGAGTCACTGGTGCAAGATGTCACTGATTGTACCCTTACATGCCAAGTCCCACCAACTGCACCACTAGCCTCACACACTGCTCCTGGTTTGGGTGCAGGTAGGAGAAGTTCTCCCTGAAGACCCTACATGGATAATGCCTCCCGCTGAGATCCCTCCTCCTCCTCCTCCACCGCGAACAGCTTGTCATCTCTTCTGCCTCTGCCAAATCTCCCTCTGATGCTGCAGCCCAACGGGAACTGCAACAATTGCCCTACAAGTGGTGTGCTCCGAGGCCTTTCAGAAGCACACAACTCCTTCCAAACATCTAGCATCAGTCCCTGCTGACTTAAACAAATTCTCACAACTCCTCCAATATCACTGTAGTTTCACAATCTCTGCCACGGCATGTAGATAGTCAAAAACACCACACCTGTAGGTTGAATAGTGGAGTCCTTAAAAATGCGTTGGTGGGGGCTGTGTCGGCGAGGGAGGGCGTGGGGAGCTTCCTTGAGCAGCTGAGTCCATGTTCAGCTGTGCGTATTTAACAGAGGGCATTAAGATGAGTCGCGACGTCCAGAATAGAAGGTCGCGCAGCAAATCAGTATTAAACGTTACAATCTGCCCACTCTACATGCTCCACAGCATGGTGATCAGCGCGGGCCACATCAAAAGTTGTCAGGAGCAGCTTCCCCCGCCCCCACTATTTTTATACCTCAACTGGCTCCTGAAGTTCCAAAACCACCGGCGCTGTGGAGCCAAATTCTGTGGCCCTTACGTAGTCAATATCACACAAAGATTTCCAACGGTGGGAATAGTTTTCACAAGAAGATCAAGGGAAATACAATAGAATTTTAGGGCATTGAAGGAAATTGGAGGAGATTTGAAGTAAATTTTAAAGGACTGAAGGGATAAACAATGAAGTGATGATAATGTCAAGGGATTTGAGATAATATCAGGGGTTTCTGCACGGAATACTGGAGAGCCTTTTGGGATTCTACTGGATCGAAAGGAACTTGTGTTGTTTCCTTCAGTGTGAGCATTAAGGATCCGCTCCTTTGTGCCAAGGTCAGAAGAGGCACATGCTCCACCAGTGTGGCAATTCTCCCTGAAAACCAGCCTTTGCCAACTGGAGCCAGCTTTCAGCTGTGATCATGGCCATCAGGAACTCGACCCAAAACTCACTTTTGACCCTTCGGACAGCAGAGAGGATACTTTCATCCCATTTGTCTAAGGTGACCCCAAATCCCAGAGGCAAGAGCCAGCACATCGCTTAAAGTTTAGTGCATTTTTTAGGGACAGCACACATGGCTTAAAAGTCAGAAGATTAAAACATTCTGCAGGACTGACTCCACCAGTCACTTTGCATTGACATTGATTTCACTGAGCAATGAGAACACAGTGTATTAATAACACATGCAGTGCAATTTGTGTTTCCTGATTGAATGAACATTCAGAAGTTTTGAAGCATTGCTAGTCTAACGTACTCTGTCTTCCTATGAATAAATGTGGCACTTGTCTGAATTATGGATCAATAGTGGTTGATCTTTTTTATGTTAAGCTGTAATGAACTGAGCTCCCTTATTGGCGATGTGATTTTGCCTCGGGCTATGCTTTAACTGAGTTGGAGAGCAATTGTTTTAACAGCAACCAGTTCAGAAGCTGCACAGGTTCAGCTGGGGAGCAGGTACTGCTCGTCTCAACACCTGAATAGCACTCTAGAATGGATACCTACTTCCTTGTGCCTTTTGGCAGCAACACCAACCAGTGTTTACATAGCACTTTTAACGGAGTAAAAGATCCCAAGAGGCTTCATGGGAGCGTATTCAAACAAAATCTGACACCGATGCACATAAGGAAATATGAGTACATTTTAAGCACAAATAATCATTTGGGACTTTGTTCTATGTTCACACTCTTGTGTTAACAGTAATTTGTTTCTCTTCAGTTGGGTGACAACCTGTTGAACTATGCAGGTATTATTTTTGCAATGCTTCCTACCTCTAACCTGTACCTCAGGAATACTGAGGGGATCAGGTTTGGATATTTTCACGCCCTACAGGAATTTCAAAGATGTGGATTCAGTTAAGGGAGGACTTAGCGCGAAAGGCAAAGAAATGCTACACATAAAATCCTGTTGACAACTTAATTGCTGTTTCAGAGTTTGCCACCCTAATTTTGTTCCCTTTTCTCTCTGGTGCTTTGACCAAATTGACCCTTTTTACATGGGAGGTCACACAGAGTGTGTCAACTATTCAGCCATTAAGGCATCATAATCAAACCCAACCTGCTCTCAGGTGCTTGACAGTAGTATGGTGACCCTTGCCTTCCTTTAACTTTGCAGTGTAACTCTGTTACCCTTCCCCAGACTACCTGAGATTAGGAACTCATCAGGAGACTAACCCCCACCCACTGACTGTGGCACACTCCATCAGTTCACAGACATGTCATGGATATTACCTTTTGATAGAACCACAATGAATAACAAAACAATGTGAGAAAGGATAGCACTCTATGAGGCCTCATGTGGAATGAATGTGCTCTTATCTTGATGGTGGGGAGTGGGAGAGCACCACTAATCCAAAGACCCATATGTTTGAGTACCACCTTCCCCATTTTACTCTGACAGAGTGTGTCCCTTCCATAATGGGACAGTGGAATAGGAAGGAGATCCATATTTCACAATGCCTCTGATGGACATGAACAATTAGGCCCTGGAAGCTTAAGGTTCACCTCCTTTCCATCAATAGTGCACTCCCTGTGGTGGGAGTACTGCATGCTTAAAGCTAGTGGCACAACAGGAATGTAAAAATACTATAAGAAGGAGTCCTCATACATTTTTTTTAAACACAGGGTTTTTCAGTCAGTGGAACTGATACAGTGAGACAGCAAGTCTTGTTCAATAGCTCCTGGCATGTTTATGGTGTAAAGTTGACACTTAATCCTTTAAACTGCATAAAATCAAGATTGCAGCTTTTTCCCTGGTGGGTAAGTGTGCCCCAGGAGTCAGATGGCTTGCTTTGATGATTCATGGACAGGAAGAGCTTCTAATGTCATCCGTGGTGTTGCCTGTGAGGTTCCTCACCTTTCAGGGCCTGTAGGTCAGGTGCTATTTGTCTTGTGTCAGAAGCTGATAGAAAACCCCTGGGTCATTCTCCCATTTGGAGCAGATTGGTGTCCAATTCAACAAAAAAAAAGGGTCAGTTTATATCGCTGTACTGGGAAACATGTGAAAGCAGCTTTTATAGATAAGACAATTCTTGGATTTTTACAGCAGCTTTCACATCTCCAGGGGTAATTTGAAGCCAATTGGAGGTAAAATCGGGCAGGATGTAAAACAGGCGGCCAATTCAATCAGGACAGTTTCTGGCGGGCAAGGTTTGGCTAAAATGATCCCAACAAATCTTCAAATGTTTTACACAATGAACTACCCTTTCAAGTGCAGTGGCTGTTTATATGTTGGCAAATGAGCCTGCTATTTTGCAATCAGAAAGATCCTACAAACAGCAATGAGATATAAAACTGGTCATGGATGCATAGAATCTTAAGAAACCTACAACACAGAAGGAGATCATTCAGCTTGTCGTGCCTGTGCTAGCTCTTTGAAAGAGTAGCCGTGCTTAGACCCACATCCCCACTTTTTATCCATAATTGTACATGTCCCTCATCCTCAATTACCTGACCAATTCCTTTTTAAAATTATTTGTGGAATCAGGTTGAGCATTTCAGATCCTGACAACTCACTGAAGAAAAATATTTCTCCACATCCCTCCTCTGGATCTTTTGCCAATGATTTTAAATCTATGCCCTGCGGTTATTGACCCATTCTCTGGAGGGAACAATCAACCTTTATTAAGATGATCTCGGTGAAGGAAGGAATGCTGACTGGGACACTTTGTCTAGTGCTTTGGCACCTTTAATGAACCACTGGAACAAGGAGACAAGACCTCCGTTTAATGTTTCACCCAAAGAGCAGCCCCTTCAATAATGTAGCACTCCCTTGATATTGTACAGGACTGTGAGCCTGCATCATTTGTTTAAGTCCTAGTGTAGGGCTTAAAACCACAATCATTTAAGCCCCACAACAATTCTGCTCAACTCGGTAGAAGTTGGTACACCAGGTGATTTGTACTTTTCAAACAATGTCATAGGGTCCTGTTATGTTTGTTTGCACTGTTGCATGTGCTATGCACAATGTAGTGATGAATTTCTGGTCTGGATTAAGGGCAGAGAAACGGAATTTGAAGTGGAACCTGCTTCCGCCAGGATTCCATCCTATGTTTTTTTTTGCGGATAAGAGCCAGCATGAGTTCCACTGAAGCCTTTTTCAAAGTCCCAAAACTTTAGATGGGAAAGGTAAGAGTGGATCCCAGAGGAGATTGATTACTTTTCTGAATTACCAGAATGACTTTCTTTGTAGCCAAAGACTATTCTTCAGGCTCAGGTCAAGCCTTGTGCAGCTCCGGTAGAGTGAACTTGGCCACCTCAGATAGAGTGGACTTGGGTACTTCAGGTAGAGCGGCCTTGGGTACTTCGGTTAGAATGGCCTTGGGTATTTCAGATAAACTGGCCTTGGGTACTTCAGGGAGAGTGGTTTTTGTTAATCTGTTAATTGTGTATCAATTGTTTAATTATATGCAGGTGGAGGGTGTTAACTGGGGTCTTATTTGAACACTTATAAGCCGATTCTTACTGAGACTGGTGGAGGCTTTTTTTTTTATTCGTTTGGGGGATGTGGACATCGCTGGCTAGGCCAGCATTTATTGCCCATCCCTAATTGCCTTTGAGAAGGTGGTGATGAGCTGCCTTCTTGAACCGCTGCAGTCCTTGGGGTGTAGGTATACCCACAATGCTATGAGGAAGGGAGTTCCAGGATTTTGACCAAGCGACAGTGAAGGAACGGTGATATAGTTCTAAGTCAGGATGGTGTGTGACTTGGAGAGGAACTTGCAGGTGGTGGTGTTCCCATGCATTTGCTGCCCTTGTCCTTGCCCTGGTTCATCTGCTGCTGTGCCTTTGTCACCAGGATACTTTTTGACACAAGAGGAATTTCTGTCATACAGTACTCCTTCTGGTGACTGCACAGTCACACTGTTTCCTTTTTGGCAATAATCGTGTACACCTTGGGATAATATGGCATATCCACCTTAATTGGCAGTTTTTTTTAACTCTTTCATGGGATGTAATCGTTGCTTGCAACGCCAGCATTTATTGCCCATCCCTCATTGCTCCTGACAACTGAGTGACTTGCTAAGCCACTTTAGAGGGCAGTTAAATGTCAAACACATTGCTGTGGGTCTGGAGTCACATGTTGGCCAGACCAGGTAAGGACAGCAGATTTCCTTTCCTAAAGGACATTAGTGAACCAGATGGGTTTTTACGACAATCAGTGATAGTAATAGTGCCATGAAACTGAGACTAGCTTTCAATTCCAGATTTTTAAATGAATTGAATTGGTTAATTAATTGAATTTAAATTCCACCAGCTGCCGTGGTGGGATTTGAACCCATGTCCCCAGGGCATTGGCCTGGGCCTCTGGATTACTAGTTCAGTGACATTGCCACTTTGCCACCATCTCCCCAGCAAGTAATTAGGAAAGCTAATAGATGGTATCGTTTATTACAAGGGGAATTGAACACAAAAGTAGGGAGGTTATGCTTCAGTTATACAGGGCATTGGTGAGCCCACACCTGGAGTACTGTGTACAGTACTGGTCTCCTTACTTAAGGAAGGACGTAGATGTAAATGCTTTGGAAGTAGTTCAGAGAAGGTTTATTAGACTAATACCTGGAATGGGCAGGTCGTCTTATGAGGAAAGATTGAGGCTTGTATCTGCTGAAATTTAGAAGAGTAAGAGACAACTTGATTGAAACATATAAGCTTCTGAGTGGTCTTGACAGAGTGGATGTGGAAAGGATGTTTCCTCTTGTGGGAGAATCTAGAACTAGGGATCACTGTTTAAAAATAAGGGGTCACCCATTTAAGACAGAGATGAAGAGAACTTTTTTCTTTCAGAAGGTTGTGAGTCTTTGGAATTCTCTTCCTCAAAAGGCAGTGGAAGCAGAGTCTTTGAACATTTTTATGATGTAGGAGCTGAGGTGAAGCTGACATCCAGCAATCCAGATGTCCAAACCAGTGATGACGTTGGTAGGCTTGCTATCCAGAGGCAGAAATCAGCTCCAGAGGCGCTGTGATGTTTCCTAATTCTGACATGGTGACCAGAGTTCCTGAGACAACAGGAAGACCACGGTGAGAGAGACCACCAAAGTGATATGAAGATTTTGTGTTGCGATGATGTTAAAAACAAATAGGGTGTATGCAGAACGCTGCCCTTGAAAGCAAATATGACTGAAGAAATTCATTTACTCAGTGAGTTAGGAAAATAATGAAGTTAAGTTTGGTTACAAAATTTATTACAGCATGTTTGGTAAGGGATAGAATTGAAGCTATATGTGCCAAACAGGAAAATCATGGACATGTTTTAGTCTGATAAGGGAGGAACGTCATGATTGAGTATTATAGGCTATATGGTACTTGGAAGAGAAATTCAAAGTAACTTTGTGTTTTGGGGAAAACAGCTGACCTGGGGGTTGTTGTAAGGTCAGATAGGCATATGCAGCAGCAGTGAACATTTATTGTACACTTTATTAAGCTCTTTATTAAACACTTGTAAATCTTTGTTAAAGTTAAATCTGTGACTTCAAGTGTGATTTTTTTGAGCCTCGGTTGTGACTGTGACAACATTTCAAAAGCACTCCATTGGTTGTGAAGTGTTTTGGGAAGCCCCATGGTTGTGAAAGGCTCTATATAAATGAAAATCTTTCTGCCATTTCCTTCTGTTGTGTCAGCTCAAAAAGACAAATGTTCACTTCAATTTGTTTACTTTTTAGTCCTTTTCCTTAAATCAGAGACTAACATCTGCTCCTCAGCTGCTAGGCACCGCAGTGGTCTTACTGTTGGATCCACAGCCATTGGCTGGATGCTCCATCCTAACAAGCGTTCCCTTGCCCTTCATGTGTGGGGCTGTCAAGTTGATAACATTGGTAACAGGGAGGAACAGCTCCATTAAGCACTCTGGACCCTGGAAGTACGATCAATGAGAGCAAGAAGAAACATGCATTTAGTTCATGCCTTTCTTGACCTCAGGATGTCCCAACATGTTTTACAGCCAATCAAGGGTAGTCAATGTTGTAATATGGAACTTGAGAAGTTACCCATCCCAAAGAGCTTGCACAGTGCCCACTCCAAACAGTTCCATGGGCAATGGAAGAGAAGAACCCAGGAAAGGCAAGCTTGAATTACTTTCATGGGCCTCAAAGGAACAGAAGAGAATCCCCAGGCCCCACAGGAATAATCCAAACTGCAGCTGTCCGGGGACCCACCCCGCCACTGCCACCTCCTTCTGAGAGGGCACGGATGCAGGCTGCAGTATATCTGCAGTTGCTGGGGCAGTTTAGCCCACATGACATCCTTGTGTTAGGGTGGGCACATTGGTTAAGAGGGAATATTATGAAAAGAGGGCTACATGCAACTCTCTCACTGCTCCTCTTCCAATCCCATTGATCTGAAAAAGAGGAGACTCTAGGAAGTCTGCGATGCAATTGAAGCCCCTCTCTATTCAATTTCCCAGCTTTCCCAAAGTGGAGAAGATGGTGGATCCCAGATCCTGCCTGTCCACAGTTTGAGTATCCCAGAGAGATGTTATAAAGGAAGCAAGCCAGGATGGAGGGTTCAGCAGCAGCTTCCATTGAGGTGACAACACACTCCATGGTTGAGTATTGATGCTGTGCAAAAGAACCCAACAGAAATTTGATTGTGGACTGCTTTCACGCAGTTTGTCATGCTGTGGAAGCTCCCTGGCAGGCAGTCCATTGTATCAACAATTAGTGGTGAATATAACTATCCTTCTTTTTAAAGCTCCACCCACAAACTCTTCCTGTCCTCTGTAGCAGGGTTCAGATCTGTGTTTTCATTCTGGTGGGCTGCTTCCTGGGTTATCCTCTCCACCAATACTTGTTACTGCTCACCTGTGTTCGGGGATTCACCCAGTGTGGACACATCTAACTCTATATTCAGTTGGCAGGATGCCACTTTCTGAGCCGGTGTTGTAAGAATGAGAGGGAATGAGGATGCACCTTAGAGCATAAGAAATAGGAGTGGGACGAGGCCACATGGCTCCTTGAGCCTGTTCTGTTATTCAATAACAGGGAACATTGATCATGGCTGGTCTTCTACCTCAACTCCACTTTCCCACACGATCCACACATCCCTTGCTTCCTGTAGTGTCTAAAAGTCAATCAATTTCAGCCTTGAATATACTCAATGTCTGAGTATCCACAGCCTCTGGGTATAGAATTCCAAAAATGCACAATCCTTTGAGTGAAGAAATGCCTCCTCATCTCAGTCCTAGGTGGCTGACCCCTTACCCTGAGACTCTGAACCCTAGGTCTAGATCATAGTTGTCCAACATATGGCTCACGGGCCAGCACCTGGCCCTCTAAAGATTTCCATCCAGCCTGCGGATGTAAACTGCTGGAATGTCAGGCAACTCAACGGGCAGCTATAGGCTTGTTAGGACCTCACTCCCACACAATATGGCATTGCCCAGCAGAGAGGGGGCATTCACAGCCTGCTTCTGTTATCCACATTTATGGTGAGTGGAGTGTGGAGAGTGAGGAGTAAGACAGAGTCAGAGAGTACAGGGAGAGAGAGAGTGCAAGAGAGAGAAAGCAGGGGGAGAGACAGAGAGAGGTGGGAGAGAGAGGGAGCATGGATGAGAGTGTCAGAGAGAGAGTGGGGGGAGAAAGACAGACAGAGGGAGAGAGAAGCAAAGAGAGTGGGGCGGGGGGGAAGAGAGAGAGAGGGAGGGAGAGGAGAGAGAGAGACAGACAGACAGAAAGAAAGACAGAGATGGAGAGGGAGAGACAAAGAGAGGGAAGGAGAGAGACAAAGAGAGGGAGGGAGAGAGAGACAGAGGGAGGAGGGGAGACAGAGGGAGGAGGGGAGACAGAGGGAGGAAGGATGGAAGGAGGGAGGCAGGGAGACAGAGGGTGGGAGACGAAGAGAGAGAGAGGAAGACGGAGAGAGTGGGGAGAGAAAGAGATCAAGATCACTCCTGACCGATGGACATCTATCTGAATACTCTGCATCGCTGCATCAAATGCGTGGGCAGGGATTGAGTACTTATTTCAGCAAAAACAATGCCAGGTATGTTAATAAATCAGTGTTCTACGAGAAAATAAATGAATAAATTAATCTTCTCATTTAAAGTTTCTTCACAAAAATGCACATTTTCTGTTGTTTTGATTAATAGTAAGATACATTTTTGATGCTTTAACCTTTCTGAAACTTTTTCACTGGTCCCCTATGTTGGCCAAAATTGTAATGTGGCCCAGCCCCACCACGCAAAAAGATTGGACATCCCTCTTCCAGACTCTCCAGTCAGGAAAAACAGCCTCTCAACATCTACCTCATCAAGATGTCTCAAAACCTTAGATGTATCGAGGTGTGTGTGTTGAAGGGTTGTGAAGCAGCATAGCATAGTGTGCACGATGTGAGGAAGGAGTTGAAGATTTGGGGAAGACAGGATGATGGCAGGAATAGGTCCTGAGTGTGCAAATGTAAGGAAGTTCAAATATAAATGGGAGAGAGGCATAGGAAGTAGAGAAGAGAGGGATGGATGGATGGTGGTGGTGCTCAAATTCTGACTTGAACCTCCAAAGAGAAATCTTGTAATTATCGTATTAAAGTTTGTAAGGAAGGGACAGACAACCGGGCTGTAAAACATACAAATCTAGCAGGATTGTGGAGAGACAGATTGTCACTCAGATGGAGGTGGATTTAAAATTTGAGGCAATGCTGAACTGGGAGCCAAGGTTCGCACAGGGATGATGGGGGAACAGAGTGGTGCAGGGCTGTGTAGTCAGAAAGATGTACAAGGGAGTCTTACCTTAGCACCTCTCATAAGGTCATCAAATTTCTTCCAGCATTGCTCCTAGGTCATTGTGGTATGTACATGTCCAGCCACTGCTCTTTTCTGTGGCTGCATAATTTGCCTGGGCAACTGGCATCCGTTACAGAGGAATAGGACTCCCTTCCTGTTACTGATTTGCTTTACGAGCAGTTCCACAGGACCATCCTCAAACCTGGGGGCCCAGACTGCAGTCACCTTCTCAACAGACCGTGACAAAACAGCTCTACTCTCTGACCTATAAATATGCACCTTCCCATTAACCTGCCTTAAAATAGTGGCAGCAAGTCTGATTCCCCACCCTCCTGATTGACGAGGTGCCACTTCGGAACATGAATAATGCTGACAGCTGGTCCTGAACATTAACTTGAAGCACGACCTCAAAACTACATCGGGTCTCCTGGCAACTTCGTGGGATGAATGTAGTGGACAGCTCACTCACCATTTGCCTGATTTATGCAAACCTTGAATTTCCCCTCTCCCCCTCACCCGCACGCTTGGTACCTGCACAAACTAACCCAACTTGTTGGAATAGCATTCATCTCCATGACAGTTAGAAACAGTCATTGGGGGTCTATTTTGACTTTTGGATGCCCACTGCTTGCCTGTTTTCACAGTGAAGTGCCATCTGAGATTTTGAGGCACCAGCCTTAATTACATTAGGGCACCAAGCCAATGTCCAGAGGCAGCTTGGCGGGTTAACTCTGGCCAATGCCAACAGTGCAGCAGGAGAGGGGTGGGGGCGAAGAGTAGCACAGGGTGGTCAGAGCTCAGATTATTTTTGCGCGGCCCAGTAGACTTACTTTGGCTGGGCTTCTTCAGCTCCATCGCTCATGAATCCTAGTTGCAGTGGGCCTGGCGAAAGCTCCAACCTAAAATGGACACTGGGGCCTCTATTTGCAGATGAAAAGGGACCTCAAACAGGCAGGCTCATACAGCAGCCAAAAGTAGGCCCCTTCAAATTGGCCCTGCCTCTTTCTCGGCGTTAGTGGGACAGTGAGGCTACCAACTCCATTTTGAGCCTTTAGCACCCCGTTACTAGCAGGCAAAGGCTAGTGGTGTCATATCATTTTCTTTTACTGTGGGTGCCTCAATTCTAACTTAATTTAAATTGAATCTTTGTTGAGAAATCCCAGCTGATCATATTCCACCATCTTTCACTAGAAATTTCTACCAGAGTTGAATTCCTTTGCCAAACTGGATGGTTTGGCCTGGCCAGACTTCTTTTACGCAGACTGTCCGAGGACCATTTAGATGCCGGGTGTGCACTTGTAATGAATGTTGAGCATTTTATCGAGCATAAGTTTCAAGAAAGCAAAAGGAGATGTTTGTAGTTCGGAGGCTGTGTCACTAACATTACTCCTTGTCAGAACATTTCCTTTGAGCTGTCGGTCATTTAGATTGACACTCAATAGAGACCCTGATTACATGCTTCCATCCCTTATCTTCAGTTTGTTCCACTGCCACTTCCATGATTACCTGATCAGGTTTCAGGGCTCTCTCAGATGGCTACACACATGTGTGCTAAGTCCTTTGTTTTACCACAAGGTACAAAGCCTTAATTAAAGGCACAATGTCCCTTTCATTGTACGACATGGGCTGTATTTCACAGTTTATTAAAACGTGGGCTGACTGGCACAGAATCCTGCCGTATAATGTTGCTTGTTAGAAGGCCCCTGTCTTTATAGAGTTCATCGCTAGCCACCAGAGACAAGATTGCAGTATAGAACATAGAACATTACAGCGCAGTACAGGCCCTTCAGCCCTTGATGTTGCGCCGACTGGGCAGGGCACAGGCAGAGTCTCCTTCTCTGTGAATGACAGGATGGGATCGCAGACTGAAGGGGAAGCTTTAACTGGGAGCAGAATTCAGGCAGGTAGGGGAAGGGGAGTGCCTGATATTGGCAGCACGTTTCCCAGGCGCACCCTCGGTTTGCATCCATTTAACCATTCACCCAGAACAGTGGGAAGTGCAGCCTGGCAGGAATGGGTACTGTGGGTGGCAGTCGTCTGCTGGAGGGAAGGGAGGTTGTGGGGAGAGTCTTGTAGGAGGGAAAGGCCATAAACCTTTCCCCAGGGCCCAGAGGAGAAACTGCTGCTCCTCCATTCCCTACAAGGAAAGCAGGAAAACCTACCTTGAACAGCCTCTTCTGGTCCTGGATTCACTTCCTACTGTCCTCACATGAAAGAAAATGACAATGAATCCCCACACAAACCTGAGTTATCACTGCAGATGGAGCTCACCTCTACCACCTGCTCAGAGGAGCAGGTTATACTCGGGGTCGGCAGGAAGCAGGAGGGAAATCAGCTTACATTTTTTTTTGCTTGTTTTAGCAATTGTACTTCTTTCAATTTAGTATACTGTATTCACTGCTCACAATGTGATCTCCTCTAAATTGGGAAGACTAAACAAAGATTGGGAGGCGGCTTTGCATTCAGTCTGCAAGCGTGACCCCGAGCTTCTGGTCACCTCTCCGCTCCATCCCACTCTGACTTCTCTGTCCTCCACCTCCTGCACTGTTCCAATGAAGCTAAATATAAACTTGAGGAACAACACCTTATCTTTTAATCAGGCACTTTAGATTTAGATTTAGAGATACAGCACTGAAACAGGCCCTTCGGCCCACCGAGTCTGTGCTGACCATTAACCACCCATTTTATACTAATCCTGCACTAATCCCATATTCCTACCACATCCCCACCTGTCCCTATATTTCCTACCACCTACCTATACTAGGGGCAATTTATAATGGCCAATTTACCTATCAACCTGCAAGTCTTTGGCATGTGGGAGGAAACCGGAGCACCCGGAGGAAACCCACGCAGACACAGGGTGAACTTGCAAACTCCACACAGGCAGTACCCAGAATTGAACCCGGGTCGCTGGAGCTGTGAGGCTGCGGTGCTAGCCACTGTGCCGCCCTTCTGGACTCATCATTAAGTTCAACAATTTCAGATCATAACCACTGTTCCTTTTTTTGTTTTTGGATGGCAGCTATTGGCAGTGATTCTGCATTTTCCCCATTAACACCTCCTATAGACTCATCTTTTCTTTCTTTACTTGTCCCATTAGCATTCCCTTTTCGCCTTGCACCATTATCCCATTTGTCATTTAATCTCTCCTGCCTTCCACCCTATCACAGACCTACCCTTTAGTTCTTCCCCCGCCGTCCTTTCGCAGCCTCTGTACTTGCTTAAAACCTGTTACATCTCTAACTTTTTCCTATTCCGATGAAGGGTCATCGCCCTGAAACTTTAACTCTACTTCTCTCTCCACTGACGCTGCCAGACCTGTTGAGTATTTCCAGCATTTTCTGTTTTTTTTCAGGAAATCAGCTGATAAGTCACCAGGACAGTTGAACTGCCCGCTCACCCATATTCCACTGGTCGGATTGGGTTAAAATTGCACCCCACACATTTCACCGCCCCCCCCACCCCTGCAAGTCGCTTTCCAAATTCAGCTTTTAGATGCTCTCTACTATTTCTTTCAAAGTTTCACTTTATTCTCTGTGTTCCTCCTTTCCCCCGCTGATAGGCTACCAATATGGGCCAGCACTATGGTCATCAGGCACATCACCCCAATGGCCATTTTTTCCAAGTGTGTGCCTGGAAAACCAGTATTCATAGGACACTTGACCATGGGGATGTTATCGTCATTGTCACCCACCCATATGTACATTCTAGCAAGGAC
Source organism: Heterodontus francisci (assembly GCF_036365525.1). Classification (NCBI taxonomy): domain Eukaryota; kingdom Metazoa; phylum Chordata; class Chondrichthyes; order Heterodontiformes; family Heterodontidae; genus Heterodontus; species Heterodontus francisci. Next base: position 26,132,026 of record NC_090412.1, on the reverse strand, counting down.
GCAATGGGTGGAGCATGGGATGACGAGTCAAAGCAGGACCCTAGCTGGTTTTTCCCCGAGGTTTCATACGAACAAATGAGCACACAAATTAGGAGCAGGAGTAGGCCACTCGGCCCTTCGCGCCTGCCCCACCATTCAATAAATTCATGGCTGAACTGATTACTCCACATTTCCACCTACCCCCGATAACCTTCCACCCCCTTGCTTATCAAGAATCTATCTACCTCTGCCTGAAAAGTATTCAAAGACTCTGCTTCCACTGCCTTTTGAGGAAGAGAATTCCAAAGATTCATGAGAGAAATAAATTCTCCTCATCTCTGTCTTAAATGGACCCTGAAGTCACAAGCTCCGTACCCTAGTCACCACATTATCCCTGTCCCTGGTGACTGTCTGAGGCTGAACCAGATCGTTGCAATCTTGGTGGCATGTTTGATCCCGAAATTAGCTTCTGACCACATATTCACAGCTTCACCAAGACCGCCTACCTCCACCTCAATAACATTGCCCGAGTTTGCCCCTGCCTCAGCGTATCTGCTGCTGAAACCCTCACCCATGCCTTTGTTACCTCAAGACTTCACCATTCCAATGCTCTCCTGGCCAGCATCCCAACTCCCACCATCCATGAACTTGAGCTCATCCAAAACTCTGCTGCCTGTATCCTAAATCGTATCAAGTCCCGTTTAGCCATCACTCGCTGTGCTCCCTGACCTACATTGTCTCCTGGTCCAGCAACACCACAATTTTAAAATTCTCATCCTTGTTTTGCAATCCCTCCATTCTTTGTTCTTCGGCCTCCTTATCTCGAGAGACAATGGGTAAACGCCTGGAGGTGGTCAGTGGTGTGTGGAGCAGCGCCTGGAATGGCTATAAAGGCCAATTCTAGAGTGACAGGCCCTTCTACAGGTGCTGCAGAAAAATTTGATTGTCGGGGCTGTTACACAGTTGGCTCTTCCCTTGCGCCTCTGTCTATTTTCCTGCCAACTGCTAAGTCTCTTCGACTCGCCACTCTTCGGATCCCTCCATGGCCCCTCCCTATCTCTGTAATCTCCTCCAGCCCGACAAACTTCTGAGAACACTGCACTATTTCAACAACAACTTACATTTATTTAGCACCTTTCACATAATAAAATGTCCCAAGGTGCTTTACAGGGATATTATAAAACAAAAATTAGACACCAAGTCACATAAGGCGATATTTGGGCAGATGATCAAAAGCTTGGTCAAAGGTATCAAGGAGTGTCTTAAAGGAAGGGAGAGAGGCACTGAGGTTTAGGGAAGGAATTCCAGAGCTTAGGGTCCAGGCAGCAGAAGGCACGGCCACCAACAGTGGAGCAATTAAAATCCGGGATGCTCAAGAGGCCAGAATTAGATGAGCGCAGATATCTCGGAGGGTTGTGGGGCTGGAGGAGATTACAGAGATAGGGAGGGACGAGAATGTTACCAATTGAGTCACAGTGTACAATGTACTACACATACACTCATCACCCTCTTCCTCCTCCCTATCATCTTCCATCCTCTCTGCCATACCCTTGTTGTATTGGCTTTGTAGGAAAGGATGGTAGGAGTGATGGGCTCAACTTTAACCCTGCCTACCTGACAATAATGGGTTGAGGGGGTGGTCATGCAGCATTCATGAAGCATTTGCGCCTGCCGCCATTTTAGCTGCCAGATTTACGGGAGGGTTGAAGCCACCATCCACAGGTAAATGTGGGCTTGATTTATTTTTATAACTTGGGGTCCAATGATATAACTCAAACATTGCAATATTTTAACCATGGAATGTGCTCAAGGCCAAATACACCAGTGAGCCCTGGTAGGATCCAGGCCAGAAGGGATCCAGGCCAGAAGAGATCCAGGTGAGTTTAATTGTTACATTTGTTTTTCAAGGTTTCCCTGTGGGCTGGCAGAGCTTTTTTAGACCCAACACATTTTTAAAAATTCTTTCATGGGATGTGGGCATTGCTGGCAAGGTCAACATTTGTTGCCCATCCCTAATTGCCCTTGAACTGAATGGCTGATTGGCCATTTCAGAGGGCAGTTAAGAGTCAACCACATTGCTGTGGGTCTGGAGTCGCATGTAGGCCAGACCAGGTAAGGATGGCAGATTTCCTTCCCTAAAGGACATTAATGAACCAGATGGGTATTTATGACAATAGTGGCAACTACCTGGCAATGTGGAAAATTGCCCAGGTATGTCCTGTACACAAAAAGCAGGACAAATCCAACCTGACTAATTACCGCCCCACCAGTCTACTCTCACTCATCAGTAAAGTGATGGAAGGGGTCTTCAACAGTGCTATCAAGCAGCACTTGCTTTGGGTGGCACAGTGGTTAGCCTCACAGCCTCACAGCTCCAGCGACCCGGGTTCAGTTCTGGGTGCTGCCTGTGTGGAATTTGCAAGTTCTTCCTGTGACCGTGTGGGTTTTCGCCGGGTGCTCCTGTTTCCTCCCACAGCCAAAGACTTGCAGGTTGATAGGTAAATTGGCCATTATAAATTGTCCCTAGTGTAGGTAGGTGGTAGGAGAATGGTGGGGATGTGGTAGGGAATATGGGATTAATGTAGGATTAGTATAAATGGGTGGTTGTTGGTCGGCACAGACTCGGTGGGCCGAAGGGCGTGTTTCAGTGCTGTATCTCTCTATCTATGACTATGACTAATAACCTGCTCACTGATGGTTCTGCCAGGATCACTCAGCTCCTGACCTCATTACAGCCTTGGTTCAAATATGGACAAAAGAGTTAAACTTGTGAGGTGAGAGTGACTGTCCTAGACATCAAGGCAGCATTTAACAGAGTATGGCATCAAGGAGCCCGAGCAAAGTTGAAGTCAATGGGAATCAGGGGGAAAACTCTCTGCTGATTGAAGTCGTACCTAGCACAAAGGAAGATAATTGTGGTTGTTGGAAGTCAATTATCTGAGCTCCAGGACATCACTGCAGGAGTTCCTCAGGGTAGTGTCCTTGGCCCAATCATCTTCAGCTGCTTCATTACTGGCCTTCCCTCCATCATAAGGTCAGAAGTGGGGATGTTCGCTGATGACTGCACAATGTTCAGCACCATTCACGACTCCTTAGATACTGAAGCAGTCCGAAGCCAAATGCAGCATGACCTGGACAACATTCAGGCTTGGGCTGACCAGGTAAGGATGGCAGATTTCCTTAGGACATGAGTGAACAAAATGTGTTTTTAATGACAATCGATGATAGTTTCATAGCATCATTTTTATTAATTGAATTTATTAATTAAATTTAAATCCCACCAGCTGCTATGGTGGGATTTGAATACATGTCCCCAGGGCATTAGCCTAGGTCTCTCTTTAGTCCTGCCCTGCTTTGAGCATCTTTCTCTCTCCCATCTCGAAATACAATCCCCTACAGATCTCCCCCAGTGCATACCTTATCCTGCAGGCTGGTCCCTCGGATCCCCTGATGGTGGCCTCCTCCGCATGAAATGTTGTCACAGCCCACTGACCACCTTGTCTCTCCCGCCAGGTTCGGGCAGGAGTACATGCTGGAACATGGCAATCAGGACCAGAAGCTCATAGAATTGTAAAAAGTTACAGTACAGAAGGAAGCCATTCAGCCCATTGTACCTCTGCAATTAGGCCCTCTCCCTGTGGTATCTCCATAGCCCTGTAAATATTTCCTTTTTAAGTATGTGCCCAATATTTCCTGGTGGGACCCATTTCTGCCCCTCTGGAAGCTGATGTGCCTCCAGAGATGAGCTGGAAGCACATTGAGCCAGCGCAGGGAGTGCCCATCCCTGGATCCCATGACAATCGCCTAGCAAAAGATGGGCTGAGGGTCACGTCCCTTGATAAGACGTGTCGCAAAATCACAGAGAACCGGCACAACATCAGTAGGGAAACAGATTTTCGGGATCTCCCTCCTTTCATGGTGAGACTATCTCTTTAAGCAAATGGCACTGCCCTGACTGGCTTTGATGCTCAGGTTTTGGATGGTTGTACATGTTCTGCAATCCCCGACAGCAGGAACTCTGTATCTGGCTCCTCCTTAACCTTGAAAGTCTCGTGTCCAAAGACTTGGCATTGTGCATTTTGGAAGTAAAATCATCTTTCTAATGCCAGATACAGCGGGAAAAGAAAAACTTGCAGGTTGGATGTTTTATCAAATTCTGGTCTGAAAGTAAGAGGTCATGAACCTTTGCTTGTCATCTTCCTCAGGGCAGTGTTGTTAATGAAGGCATAACAAACCTGCCTGCAGCTAATTTGTACTGGCATTTCCTGTCCCCTTTGGGCCTGTACTGCTCTGTTTCATTTACTCTTATCAGCACTATAGTCATGTGATTTTCTGCTTGGACGCCTCTGTCTCTCTATCAGTTGGCAAATGGAATCTTCATTAATACTCTTGATCTACTGGCTAAGGCAGCGAGATAAACAAACCTGCTTTAGGGCATGAATAAAATATCGGGCACTTGTTTTGGGTCCTGTTTGCCTCTCTTTCTTAAAGAAACGTTGAAAACATTTCCTCTTCCTTTATGCTAAACCCAGCAACTCTTTGGATTACAGGCTCATTCTGTCCAGTCTGTTCCACACTACTGGTGGCGATGTTCACACTTTCTCCTGTAGGGTCTTTTAAGGATGGCTCTGAGCTTGATTCCTAAAGAATTTCACAGTCGCTATGTATGTACACCCGAGGTCTGCATAAGCTGTTTTAGGAGAGCACCTATGAGATAAACAAACGCAGTTATAAAAATGTTACTACTCATTAGTGAATAGATGTGGTGAGATCAAGATCTATCTTTTTATAAAGTTTGGATGTTAAATCAGGCAATAAATTAATCACATTTGGTGGACATTAAAATCACAGCCTAAAGATGCATATCGGCATGCTCATGTTGAACTCCTCTCTGCTAATTTACTGGAGGTGTGAATGCCTTTGTTTTAATGGGTTACAATAAGAGCTACAAACTCTGTTTGAGAGTGTGCTGGAGGCACTTTTAAATCGTGGATTTCAGAAGGGAATTGCATAAGCACCTGAAGCCAGTAGCTCATTCCAATTGGGCCTCGGGCCTCATCACCGTAATTCGAGTCGGTTGCAGACGCCAATCAGACTCCAGTGCGCTCCAGACCAATTTCAGAGGGCTGTGACCCCAACTGGAGGTAGTTCCTGGGGGGAGTTAGGGAAGGTGGGTAAACGGGACAGGGGTGTGCGTAGGTCACCAGAAGCCCAGGATGCTGTTGTGTTGTCAGGAAGAGCACTCCTGTTCCTTCTGGCTCCACATGTAGGAGTTAAAAACAAAAATAAACTTGCTGTTCTGTTGCTGGCCTCCAACAGTCCATATAAGGGCAGTTCCTGCTCCGTGCACGCTCCAGTCAGTGCTGCCAAAATTTGGAGCAGGGACTGGAAACAGACAGTAAGCCCCTCATTCCTCTGAAGGGTCCTGACAACTGTTTAAGGTGGCCACCAGGAACGTCTAAATATTGCCTGAAACAAACAGCATTGGATGTACTTCCGGCATCATGCGTGCGAGGGATATAGCCCCACTAAATTAGTGTTTTTTGCCCCTATTTTGCAACCAAAAAACAGGCACAATTTTGTCCCTTTTTGGCTCCTGGAATTTATTTTGTTCTTTTTCCTGAGAGTTTGTGTGTGGAGCGAGTATACCTTTAAATGTCACACTGGCCAGAGAGGATTTCTGTGCCATTTGCATGTGATATCTCCAGCTGCAATTGAATTTGAAAAGAATTGGTGTAGTCACTGTTGTAAGGTAGGAAACACGGCAGCTAATTTGTGCACAGCAAGATCCCACAAACAGCCATCAGATAATCTGTTTCAGTGCTGCTAGTTGAAGGATAAATATTGACCAGGACAATGAGAGGGCAGACAGAGCCTTAGTTTAATGTCTCATCTGAAAGACAGCACCTCCAGCAGTGCAGCTCTCTCTCATTGGAGTATCAGCTGGGATTATGGGCTTAAGTATCTGGAGTGGGGCTTTAACGCACAACCTACTGACAGAGGCAAATGTGCTACTCACTAAGCCACCGCTGACACCTACACTTTAAAACATGGCTATAGCTGCGGCCATAGACCACCCTGTGAAGGGGCTCCCCATTCACAATGGTGGTCCGGTATATGTGGCTGTTTTTTAATTGAAAAGTTTTAAAAGTTGCTGAGAGGGGCCCTCTTTCCTACCTGAAACAATAGGTTGCAGCTCCTTCCTCTGTCCAGCAAACATGCCCTCTGGCTACTAATTGGCCAATTCAGGGAAATCACAGCCCTGTGACTGTTCCCCACACAGTGGGGGTGAGGGTGGGGGTGTGGAATTTTATTCTCTTCCCCATGGTGACTTTGGAAGCAGGGAGAGCATATGATTGGGCAGGATGGTGGCAGCCATCTTCCTGCTTCCACCCAAGTTAAGTCCGGGGCGGGAAGGCTTGTGGACGGCCTTCCTGCCCTGCTGCCAATTGTGTACCTTAAGTGGGCAATTCAAGACCAATTAAAGGCCTCATCCACCCGCCGTCAGTATTAGCCCAGCAGTGGGCGGGCCTGTTGCCGTGCTGGTCGCTTGCCGGTTCTGGGGAGGGAGGTGGTCACTCATTAAAAGGCACTTAGTGTGTGATCGAAGGATCCAGCATTGGCAAATCGGGGGTGGGGGAGATCCGCCACCCTGTGCCCTTGCTGTCAACCCCCCTACAACCCCTCCCCCGTGACCCTCACCCTGTGCAACCCCTTGCCTGGTTCCAGTGCCTCAGGTGATTGGCTGGTAGCTCTCAGCAGGCGGGAGATTGGCACATAATGCAGTGGGCCTTCCCCAGGGGAAGCAACGCGGGTCTCTCGCTGGCCGACACCCCCATCGCTCAGATAAAATCCCAGCCAGTGCTGGGTCACAAACCCATTTGACCCCGATATCGGGGTGCCAACCCAAAATGGAAAATCCTGCTCATAAATTAAAATAACCTGTTTCAAATTATAATCAAATTCTCTTGGGAGGTTTTCATTGAGTCTTGCCATGTCACACAGACTTGCCACTGTGAGTGAATGATCTGTAATCAGTCCCAACTCCTTCTCCCTTACCAACGGACACCAATCCTTTGTGTTTCTATTTCCAGCAGCAATGTGTCTTAATTCACATTCATTTCACCTAAAAAAAAAATGGGCAAGGAAACTCCTCAAGGTCCTTCCAAGACCCAATTATACTCTTACATTTTTTTTTAAAGCTGTCACTATTTTTTCTAAAGTGCTTCTGTTAGACACGACCTGCTCTCAAACATTTGCCCATGTCTGGATGAGTTTAGATGTAGCAAAGCAGTAGTTTAGCGCTAAGTTTTCCTCTAACTTTTGTGGAATACTTAAACTCTTCAAGCTGCATGGCATCTAGATGTTTTGAATTTAGAACACAACATGCTGAAATTATTGCACTTGTTCCTTATTCGTCCGAGCAGTACCATGTCACAGCAGAATTATCACATTACACCATTCTGAGAGATGTAAGCTGATAGAAATAGGTTTGTGTTCTGTAAGGGAAATGGAGAAGATTAAAGCAATCCAAAGAGAGTCTTTTTACATTTCCTTCTGATCAATTTGCACCAAGTATTGGAGGTCATTTTGGTGAGTATTTTTGTTGTTGTTGGATTAACAGGAAGGATTGTTTTCCTCGCAGTCTTAGATCAGGTGGCTCTTTGAATGAAGCTAAATGATTTAGTGCCTCACTCCAAGATGTAGAGATTTTATTTAAGGTCCAGTTTATTACCTTTCAGGCTAAAAGCAAACACCTGAACATTGAAAAAGACAACAGTTGTCCAGTCCTGCTTCCTCAGTAACTTTAAGGCCTATTTTTAATCTCTGCCTGATATGCTGTTTCCTGACAAAGTGCCCAGGAATTGATAGCATTGTACCAGACAGCAGGTCGGGGTTACAGAGTAGAGGTGATTCTGTTGACTACCTCTAGAAATTGGAGAGTATTTTATTCAGACTTATTCTGCAGGAGATTAAATAGCTCAGATTGAAGTGGTTTAAGGCAGACACCACTGCTGAAACATTAACTTATTTCTTCCCTCCACACTCACTGCCTGGTCCACTGAGTGTTTCTGCTACCATTCTGTTTGATTCAGATTTGCAGTTGTTTGCTTTTGTCTTTACAGTTTGTCATGATAATCTAGTTCATGGTTAGTATTAATATTTTAGAGATCACTTTTAGTTTTGGGGAAATTAAATGTGTAGCTGTAAGATAATTGAAAGTCTGGAATTTCAAAAGGTTGCATGACCACCCAAGAGATTTTATTTCAAAAATCATTCCATGTGCACATACAAGGATAAAGTTAGAGAGGTGAGAACCATAAAACAGCAGGTGGACTCGTTAAGTTGGGGAACTGTAGCCAGAAAGTCTGGAAGGAATTGTCCTGTCATTGTTAGCAATATCAATTATTCATGTGTGGTCCAAAATCAAAAAGAGATGTTTTGGAATTGGAGGTAAATAGCTTAAATTTCTATCTGGGCATCCCATATGTACCACTTGCTATGGAGATAGATGATGTAGGAGGTGCTTGATGGTTAGATTTTTTTTTAAAATTTCTGTGCTTGCTCACAGAAGGGCAGTTGGTTTTTGGAGGTAGTAGGCTTTGAAATCAGCTGGACCCAGGAACAGGAAGGCCATCAGGAACCAGGGGTGTTTCTGAATTGTGTAAGGCATAGGCTCAGGCTGGGAAATCCAGATTTGTGAGGTGTTGAAAAAGAGCTGGAGGGTTGCCTAGAGGAGGATAGAGGGAGAATCCTCAGGGGATCTTGCACCTTGCAAGATAGCTGGGAAACTAAGGAAAATCAAAGTGAATTCCTAAGAGCTGTAGTACACTTTGAATTGGTCCCAGGAGAAGTGAATGAACCGCCAAGATCCTGTAAAGTATAGGGGAACTTTTGGGGTGGAGGCAAGAGCTAAATGGGGGTGTTCTGTTGAGATTTAGAGTTTAAAGTATAAGTCATTTCAAATTGTAGTGCTGTTAATGTTTTGCTTTGTTTAACTCTTGTACGGTAAAGTTTTTTGTTTGAAATGTGAAATCCTGTGGCATAATTCTTTCAGTAATAACTAGGAGCTCGAATTTCTTTTTAAAAATTGTTACTGGTCTCTAATGGGATCGTAACAAGTTGAGCATGTGCTTTGGCTGCGTGCATGAGGGCACTTTGAAGGGGAGAGCTGGAAGGTTCATGTGGCCTTTTCTCATTTCCTATGTCCTGTCCAGCTAACAGCACAGGGGCTAATCAAAAGTGGAGATGTCTAGAAACATGGGGTAATTCATGATTGTGAGATCCTGCAAAAGGATGCCAAATCATTGCAGTTTTATGTAGCAGAATCTGGTAATACAGAGAGAAAGAATTATATCGCACCTTTTACCACCTCTGCTGACCCAAAGTGCATTATAGCCAATGACGCTCTTTTGAAATGTGGTCACCATTGTCATGCAGGAAAAGCAAGAGTGAATTTGCAACCAGCAAGGTCCACAAACAGCAAAGTGTTAACGAACAGAGAATTTTTAAAAAAATAATGCTGGCTGAGAGATGACTATTGGTCAGGACATTGGGGAGAACCACTCTGCTCTTCTTCCTAATGGTGCCATAGGATTTTTTACATCCACTGACAACCATCTGACTCAGAGGCAACAGTGCTACCACTGAGCCATGGCTCCTGGGATCTTGATGAATATTATGTGCTTGTAGTGGATGCTGAGGAAGAGCTCGATATAAAGCTTACTTCAATAGCAATGTCCTGACACTGACATAATTCTAGCACGTTTTTACATCTTTTACACCTTTCTTGCTCCAGACTTTTCTGTTTTCGTATTTTACATCAATCACATAGGTGAATCTCAACTCCCAGTGCCTTTGAGAGCATCCTCACTGGGCTACATTGCCTAAATTTGAGTGTAGTTCGTGCCAATTAGGGTGTTGGAGGTGAGGCAAGGGGACAATCAGGGGTTGGAGAGGAAGTTGAGGAGGGAGAATCACGTGAGGGGGCGAGGGGGTGGGAGCAATCAGGGGGTCGGGTGAAGAGGCTGGGGCAGGTAATCAGGGGTTGGAGAGCAGACCGGTGGTGGGGGGAGGGGGGGGGGGGTGGGGGTGGAAATCGTGAGTTGGAGCAGGCATCATGGTGGCAATCACAGGTGGGAAGAAGGACCTAGGGTTGGACAAACAGAGGTCAGAGGCTGGAGTCAGGAGAGGAGGTTGGGGGGTTCAATTTAAAATCTCTCCTTGAATGATTGAAAACCAATTCACATGAAGAATGCGAGAATTTTGTAATAATTGTGGACTGCCCTTTGTTGATAGGTTGAAGGGAAGAAAAAAAAAGTAAGAACTTGCATTTACCTAGCACCTCACTGTGACCCAAAGTGCTTCACTTCTTTAGTTATGTTGTTACCAATGAGGTAAATCTACTTGTCTGGACTACTGGCTGGTAACAACAACTTGCAATTATACAACAGCTTTATGGTGGTAAAACATGTTGATGTGTTTCATAGGGATGTTATCAAACAGAATTTGACACCATGACACATAAGGTGATATGAGGACAGATGGCCAAAGGCTTGGTTAAGGAGGTAGCTTGCAAGCAGCACTTAAAAGAGGAGAAAGAGATAGGGAGGTGAAGAGGTTTAGGAAGGAAATTCCAGAGCTTAAGGCTTAGGCAGTTGAAGGCATGGCTGCAAATGGTAGAGAGAAGGAAGTGGGGATGCTCAACATGCCAGATTTGTAGGAGTGCAGAGATCTTGAAGGGTTTTAGGGCTGGGGAAGGTTATAGAGATAGGGAGGATTTGAACACAAGTATGAGAGCTGGAAAAAAGAAGCATTGCTCGACAAAGAGCCAAGGTCAGTGAGCACAGGGGCGATGGGTGAAAGGAACTTGGTGCGAGTTAGGACACAGGCAGTGGAGTTTTGGATGATGAACTGAAGGTTACAGAGGGTGCAAAGTGAGAGGCCAGCCATCGCTGTAGAATTCCCTCAGCTGTCTCCTGAGATTGGTTGATTCAGCACAGACCAGGGATTGTATATGAATTCTTCTTCCCCCATGAGGCTCAGCACAATGCTGAGGCGGTGGCGTACTGGTATTGTCACTGTACTAGTAAGCCAGAGACCCGGGTATTGCTCTGGGGACATGAGTTCGAATCCCTCCACAGCAGAAGGTGGAATTTGAATTCAATTAATAAATTTGGAATTAAAAAGCTAGTCTAATGATGGCCATGAAACCATTGTTGATTGTTGCAAAAACCCATCTGGTTCACTCATGTCCTTTAGGGAAGGAAATCTGCTGTCTTTACCTGGTCTGGCCTGTAGGTGACTCCAGATCCACAGCAATGTGATTGACTCTTATATGCCCTCTGAAATGGCCGAGCAAGCCACTCAGTTCAAGGGCAATTAGGGATGAGCAATAAATGCTGGCCAGGCCTGTGACGCCCACATCCCATGAATGAATCAAAAAAAAGCCAGTTATTGCATTTGTCCAATGAAGTCAGATGCCCCTCTACATTGCTTTCATTGATCTCACCAAAGCCTTTGACCTTGTCAGCAGACGTGGTCTCTTCAGACTACTAGAAAAGATTGGATGTCCACCAAAGCTACTAAGTATCATCACCTCATTCCATGACAATATGAAAGGCACAATTCAACATGACGGCACCTCATCAGACCCCTTTCCTATTCTGAGTGGTGTGAAACAGGGCTGTGTTCTCGCACCCACACTTTTTGGGATTTTCTTCTCCCTGCTGCTTTCACATGCGTTCAAGTCTTCTGAAGAAGGAATTTTACTCCACACAAGATCAGGGGGCAGGTTGTTCAACCTTGCCCGTCGAAGAGCGAAGTCCAAAGTACGGAAAGTCCTCATCAGGGAACTACTCTTTGCTGACGATGCTGCTTTAACATCTCACACTGAAGAGTGCCTGCAGTGTCTCATCGACAGGTTTGCGGCTGCCTGCAATGAATTTGGCCTGACCATCAGCCTCAAGAAAACGAACATCATGGGGCAGGACATCAGAAATGCTCCATCCATCAATATGGGCGACCATGCTCTGAAAGTGGTTCAAGAGTTCACCTACCTAGGCTCAACTATCACCAGTAACCTGTCTCTAGATGCAGAAATCAACAAGCGCATGGGAAAGGCTTCCACTGCTATGTCCAGACTGGCCAAGAGAGTGTGGGAAAATGGCGCACTGACACGGAACACAAAAGTCCGAGTGTATCAAGCCTGTGTCCTCAGCACCTTGCTCGATGGCAGCGAGGAGCAATGTCTCAATTCATTCCATCTTCGCTGCCTCCGGAGAATACTTGGCATCAGGAGGCAGGACCGTACCTCCAACACAGAAGTCCTCGAGGCAGCCAATATCCCCAGCTTATACACACTACTGAGTCAGCGGCGCTTGAGATGGCTTGACCATGTGAGCCGCATGGAAGATGGCAGGATCCCCAAAGACACTGGTATCAGACCCACCGGCCGTCCATGTCTCCGCTTTAAAGACGTCTGCAAACGCGACATGAAGTCCTGTGACATTGATCACAAGTCGTGGGAGTCAGTTGCCAGCATTCGCCAGAGCTGGCGGGCAGCCATAAAGGCGGGGCTAAAGTGTGGTGAGTCGAAGAGACTAAGCAGTTGGCAGGAAAAAAGACAAAAGCGCAAGGGGAGAGCCAACTGTGGAACAGCCCCGACAAACAAATTTTTCTGCAGCACCTGTGGAAGGGCCTGTCACTCTAGAATTGGCCTTTATAGCCACTCCAGGCGCTGCTCCACACACCACTGATCACCTCCAGGTGCTTACCCATTGTCTCTCGAGACAAGGAGGACAAAGAGAAGAGAGAATGAAGTCACAATATTCATAGTCATAGAAAGATACAGCACCGAAACAGGCCCTTCGGCCCACCAAGTCCACACTGACCATCAACCACCTATTTATACTAATCCTACATTAGTCCCATTTTTCCCTCTCACATCTGCACCTTCCCTCAATTCTCCTACCACCTACCTACACTAGGGGCAATTTTTATAATGGCCAATTTGTCTATCAACCAGCAAGTCTTTGGCATGTGGGAGGAAACCAGAACACCCAGAGGAAACCCACGCAGTCACAGGGAGAACTTGCCAACTCCACACAGGCAGTATCCAGAATTGAACCCGGGTCGCTGGAGCTGTGAGGCCGTGGTGCTAACCACTGCGCCACTGTGACTAACCACTGCACCATTACAAGCAGACAGAATACACATCCAGAAAATGATGTAGCGTCACACTCAGACCAGCAGGAAATAAACACAGAAACATGAGCAGATGAGAAAGTGTCTGAGGAACACCACCCAATAAACACCAGGAAATAGACTAAGTCGAAATGTTGCTCGCTATAGAGAGCAAGGACTGATCAGCAGCTCAGGACATGCAGCAGGGGAGTGAACAGTCCTCATGCAATATACCATTGGATGAAACATTCCCTATGAGATGTAACCCAATGGACAAGTTGAAGTTATTCAAAACAGAACAGACCAGACACTGAACATACTGTGTTAGATGCACCAAGAATGTATATCCCATACTGGTCTGACAGGAACTGAGTATCACCTATGAGACATCCAAAGGATGGTATTATCTCAAAAATCATTCCACAATTTGACCATTAGAGTAGATTTGGGCATCGCTGGCAATGCCAATACTTATTGCCCATCCGTAATTGCCCTTGAGATGCTGGTGGTGAACCACTTTCTAAATCCCTCAGTTCCTGTGGTGTAGGTACTCCCACCATGCTGTTAGGAAGGGAGTTCCAGGTTTTTGACCCAGCGACAGTGAAGGAACGGTGATATATTTCCAAGTCAGGATGGTGTGTGGCTTAGAGGGGATCTTGCAGGTGGTGGTGTTCTGATGTGCCTACTGCCTTTGTTCTTCTAGGTTGTAGAGGTCATGGGTTTGGAAGGTGCTGTCAAAGGAGCCTTGGCGAGTTGCTGCAGTGCATCTTGCAGATGGTACACACTGCTGCCATAGTGTGCAGTGGTGGATGGGCTGCCAATCAAGCGGGCTGCTTTGTCCTGGATGGTGTTGAGCTTCTTGAGTGTTGTTGGAGTTGCACCCATCCAGGAAAATGGGGAGTATTCCATCACAATCCTGGCTTACACCTGGACAGGCTTTGGAGAGTCAGGAAGTGAGTTACTCACCACAGAATACCCAGTGTCTGACCTGCTGTGTAGCCACAGTATTTATGTGGCTCATCAAGTTAAATATCTGGTCAATGGTGATTCCCAGGAGGTTAATGATGGGGGATTCAGCAATGGTAATGCCATGAATATAAAGGGAGATGTGGTTAGATTCTCTCTTATTGGAGATGGTCATTGTCTGGCACTCATGTGGCATGATTGTTACTTACCTCTTATCAGCCCAAACCTGAATATTGTCCAAGTCTTGCTGCTTCTGGCACGGGCTGCTTCCATATTTGAGAACTTTTAAATGGAACTGAACATTGTGCAATCATCAGTGGACATCCTCACTTCTAACCTTATGATGAAGGAAAGGTGAAGCAGCTGAGGATGGTTGGGTCTAGGACACTACCCTGAGGAACTCATGTAGTGATATCCTGGGGCTGAGATGATTGACCTCCAACAACCACAACCAGCTTCCTTTGTGCTGGGTATGATTCCAAAGAGTGGAGAATTTTCCCCCTGATTGAGTACAATTTTGCTATGGCTTTTTGATGCCACGCACAGTCAAATGCTACTTTGATGTCAAGGGCAATCACTCACCTCTGGAATGCAGCTGTTTTGTCCATGTTTGGACCAAGGCTGAAATAAGGTCTGGAGCCGAGTGCTCCAGAACCCAAACTGAGCATCAACGAGCAGGTTATTTGTAGTGCCACTTGACAACACTGTTGATGACACCTTTCATCACTTTGCTGATGATTGAGAGTAGACTGTTAGGGCGGTAATAGGTTGGATTGGATTTGTCCTACTTTTGGTGGACAGGACAGGAATGATTTTCCTTTTTTGGGGGGTAGATGCAAGTATTCTAGCTGTACTGGAACAGCATGGCTAGGGACGCAGCTATTTCTGGGGCACAAGTCTTCAACACAACAGCCGGGACATTGTTGGGGCCCATAGCTTTTGTAGTATCAGCCTTTTCTTGATGTTGCATGGAGTGAATCGAATTGGCCGAAGTCTGGTATCTGTAATTCTGGGGACTTTAGGAGGAGGCCAAACTGGATCTCAGCAGCTTTTGACTGAAGATGGTTACAAATGCTTCAGCCTTGTCTTTTGTGCTGACATGCTGGGTTCCCCCATCATTGAAGATGAGAATGTTTGGGAAGCCTGCTCTCCCTGTTAGTTGTTTAATTGTCCACCACCATTCATGGCTGGATGTGCAGAGGTTTGATCTGATCTATTGACTGTGGGATTGCTTAGCTTTGCCTATAGCATGCTGCTTCTGTGAATGTGTAAGCGTGCGTGTGTGAATATGTGTGTGTGTTTGAGTGTGTAAGTGTATCTGAGGGAGTGTGTGTCTGTGAATGTGACAGCACCTTCTAAACCCACAATCTTTACCACCTACAAGGACAAGGGCAGCAGATGCATAGGAACACCATCACCTGCAAGTTCCCCTCCAAGCAACACACCTCCTGACTTGAAACTATATCGCCGTTCCTTCACTGTCACTGGATCAAAATTCTGGAACTCCCTCCCAAACAGCACTGTTGGCGTACCTACACCACATGGATTGCACAGTTCAAGAAGGCAACTCACCATCACCTTCTGAAGGACAATTAGGGATGGACAACAAATGCTGGCCTTGCCAGCAATGCTCACATCCCATGAAAGAATAAATAAAAGATTGTGTGTGAATGTAAGCGCGTGTGAGTGTTGGTGAGTGAGTGTGTAAATATGTGCGTGTGCGTCAGTGAGTGAGTGAGTACGTGATTCTTTGTGAGCGGGTAAGTGTCTGTGAGTGTACCTGCCTTGGGCATCATTGCCTTGAATCAAACTGGATATACATAAATGAAACACAGTTGAACTTGAAGACTGTGAAGCCAAACAGTGAAGAAGTTGCAGAAATGGGCAGATCGTGAAGGGCCACAGTGAATGTGTGAGGGGGCGGGAGGTTAGGAGACAGGCTGCATGCAATGCCCACTTGACAACTCCCAAAGTTTATGAGTTCCAAGACTTGTTGTGTACATAATAACACTTCCTCTTTGATTGATGCTGCTTGTTGAACTCTGACCTCTGAGTGTTCAGGAGCAGAAGTTCAAGTCACAGTCTTTGCAGGGAGACTGTTAACGGGACGTCTTACATTGTTCCGCCTGTCACTGCAGTCATCAGTCAGTGCATTGGCTGAGGTTTTGAGAGACAGCTGATGAAACTCAATACTTAAGTATCTGAACTGGCAAAATGAACATTTCCACATTTTCAATCGGAACTTGGGAATCTTGTATAAACATTTCACTAGTTCTGGGTCATAGGCTTTGTTTTTGCATTTTTTTTTAGGTGCGTTAAAAATTTTGACAATGAGCTAACCAATTACACCATTATCTTTAATTATTTGCATTGTGACTGTGGTGCAATTGTCAGACATTCTTCCCATAGTATTCTATCGATTAAAATTAACAGAAAGTCATTGGCAGTGAGCCTCTGATTACTAATACTTTGGGCAAGTATCTGTCCCCATTGGTACCCATTTATAAAATTGGCCTATCTGTGTAACAAAATCAAGCAATTTATAATGAAGAGGTTTACAATTTAGTAACATTCCGCATGCACCGAATCTCTTCTGCTGAGTCACTGGATTCAGTTTCCACCAAGGTCCACTGCTGCTGCTGTTTATGCAGGATGGGAATAATGTGGCAGAGTATTGATTGGTATGACAATCAAAAGATTTAAGGAAACAAGTAACTGACATACAATACTACCACAGTCTAGTGGCATTGGCCTCTCTACCTGTGCATGACAGCAGATATCGGTGGGATATTATGACAGGTGGACAGAAGATTAGAGAAGGAGGTAGGTTTTAGGACCATCTCAGATGCAGAGAGAGAAGTAGAGATGGAGAGGGGTTTTCGAAGGGAATTCCAGATCTTAGGGTCTAAGTAGCAGAAGGCAAGGCTATTGATTGTGGAGGAATGGAACTCGGGGATGTTCAAGAGGATGGAATTGGATAACACTACAGTTATCAATGTGACAAGTTACATCAATGAATGATCATTTAAAACTGGAACTGGGCAAATGCTGGTGTTGCAGAGAGGCAGCTTGACCCATATTCTGATATCATGTCTAGCAGATATTTTTGAGGAGCAGTTCAGTAACAACTGAGTGACAAATGGCCTTTCACTAGTTTTTGTGGCAGTGGGGCGGCACAGTGGCGCAGTGGTTAGCACCGCAGCCTCACAGCTCCAGCGACCCGGGTTCAATTCTGGGTACTGCCTGTGTGGAGTTTGCAAGTTCTCCCTGTGTCTGCGTGGGTTTCCTCCGGGTGCTCCGGTTTCCTCCCACATGCCAAAGACTTGTAGGTTGATAGGTAAATTGGCCGTTAGCAATTGCCTCTAGTATAGGTAGGTGGTAGGGAAATATAGGGACAGGTGGGGATGTGGTAGGAATATGGAATTAGTGTAGGATTAGTATAAATGGGAGGTTGATGGTCGGCACAGACTTGGTGGGCCGAAGGGCCTGTTTCAGTGCTGTATCTCTAAACTAAACTAAAACTATGGCAGCATCCAGGGGCCATTCTAGAGGTGAAGTGAGACTGCTATTTTGTTTTTATTCATTCTTGGAATATGAGCATCGCTGGTTAGGCCAGCATTTATTGTCCATCCCTAATTGCCCTCGAGAAGGTGGCGGTGAGCTGCCTTCTTGAACCGCTGCAGTCCATCTGGTGCGGGTACACCCACAGTGCTGTTAGGGAGGGAGTGACAGGATTTTGACTGAGCGACAGTGAAGAAACGGCACTGCAGTTCCAAGTCAGGGTGCTGTGAGACCTGGAAGGGAGGTGTTCCCATGCATCTGCTGCCCTCGTCTTTCTAGGAGGAAGTTGTTGATGGTATAGGATGTTCTTGCTATGGAGGGAGTGCAGCGAAGGTTCACCACACTGATTCCTATGATGGCAGGACTGATGTATGAAGAGAGATTGGGTCGATTAGGGTTTTATTCGCTCGAGTTTGAAGAATAAGAGGGGATCTCAGAAACCTACAAAATTCGAACAGGACTGGACAGATTAGATGCAGGAAGGATGTTCCCAATGTTAGGGGAGTCCAGGACCAGGGGTCACAGTCTAAGGACAAGGATAAGCCATTTAGAACTGAGATGAGGAGAGATTTCTTCACCCAGAGAGTGGTGAACCTGTAGAATTCTCTACCATGTAAAGCAGTTGAGGCCAAATCATTGAATATGTTTAAGAAAGAGTTAGATATAGTTCTTAGGGCTAAAGGGATCAAGGGATACAGGGAGAAAACAGAAACAGGGTATTGAGTTGGATGATCAGCCGTGATCGTATTGAATGGTGGAGCAGACTCAAAGGGCTGAATGGCCTACTCCTGCTCCTATTTTTCTATGTTTCTATGTTGCTATATAGGGATAATTGATACATGCTTGCAAAAATATCATTTGTCTTTGTGTAGAGGCAATGTTCTTAACTTGAGTTTCTATGTTTTGCATCTACTAGTTGCATTATTTGGTATTTGGAACATTTTGATATAGTTGGTATCTTATTAAGTAAGGCGCACTTAAGTCAAATGGTTAAGTCAAAGAAAGGGTGAGACCACAGGCTCCCTTCATCTGAATGAAGGGGGATCTGGAATGCACAGCCTGAAAGGGCAGTGGAAGCAGATTCAATAGCAACTTTCAAAAGGGAAATGGAGATGTAAAGAATAAAACTGCAGGTCAATAGAGCACAGGGTGAGACTAATTGGAGAGCCAGCACAGGTATGATGGACCGAATGGCCTCCTCCTGTGCTATAAGATTCTATGAATCAATATCAATGGGTGACGGCTTAATATTCACATGACATTCCTTTGTTTGCTATTTTAATGGGAGCCTTAACCTGTTTAAAATAAATGGCTTCATTAAAACAGTGGACAGAGGAATGTAATTTGAACATGTCAGGTGTTTGTCCACTGATATTGCCAGTAATAATTTCTAGGCTATATTTATCACCATATCAAAGATGTTGAGAGTAAGAGACAGAATTATTCAGGAAGCAATTATTGCGGTGTCTTGAAAGAATAAAACATCGCAGTAGGGGTCTCTTGTTATTGAAAGCTGATTACATAGTGCTGGATATTATAAAACTGACTTTGGAGCTGAACCAGCTGAGGGACAGCAATAGTTGCCAGAAAAAAGTGCCATCATTATTGTTTCCAAAACATCAAAGATGTCCCAAACTGATCGACATTGTGTGATCACATGGTGAAGATTTGTTCTCGGAGACTTAAAACCATTTGAGGGTTGAAGGGCAACATAAGATCAGCACCAGGGCATTTAGGAGTGCAATGAGGTTGGGCCCAAGGGCAGGTGATCTTAGAAATCACACTGAAAATATTTAATAGTCATGGAGTTGGGATGAAATGGTGGCATTTGAGTTGGTTTAAAATGGGTACAAACAGGAAGTAGAGAGGAGGTTTATTGAGGGATTGTGAAGAGGCAGATTCAAGCTAGAAATCTAGCCATCTTGGAGATCAGACGATAGAAATAGGGGGGTGGGGGGCACGTGTCTAAGACAGAGAAGAACCAATGAGTAATAATGGAGTAGAGGTGGTGGAAGGACTGTGAAGGCAAGGGAAAGGATTGAATGTATTCACTAAAACTTTCATAATTCATTGTGATTCTGTACGAGGTTTCCTTTATTCATTTGAGTTAGTCAATAATTTACTGAGACTAAAACTGATTGATTTGATTCACTGAGTAGCTCCAGAATCAATTTGAGAAAGAAGGATTAATTCAGTCTTGATTTGGTGATTTAGAGTCACACAGTGAAAAGAACTACTTGTGTATTAATTTATGGTGTTAAATTGGGGCAGGAGGGAAGCTAATTATTTATTTGTACATTGACTTAACTATAACACATTGCCAATCTCTTTATATAACATGCTTACAATCTCTGTTATTATCCATATAATTCATTTCCAGTCTCTGTTATTCTTTATCTAACACACTTTGTCACTCTTATTATCACAGCTAAGCTTAGCAAAGTTGGCAGCATGTTTCCCCCCAGAAATAAAAAACTGAGTTCAGAACTTATGAACTTATTTTCCTAAGAGTGGAGGGCAATACTTATGAGGGTGCCACACTGTCAGAGGTACTATCTTTGATGACTTCATGTTTAGGTGAACATTAATGGTCCCAGCCCTGAAATCCCGCTGTTTATTGGGCTGCAGGTTTGGAAGTTTTTTTTATTCTTTCATGGAATGTGGGCATTGCTGGCAAGACCAGCATTTATTGCCCATCCCTAATTGCCCTTGACAATTGAATGACTTGCTAAGCATTTCAGAGGGCAGTTAAGAGTCAACCACATTGCTGTGGGTCTGGAGTTGCATGTAGGCCAGACCAGGTAAGGACAGCAGATTTCATTCCTTAAAGGACACTAGCGAACCAGATGGGTGTTTGTGACAATACTGGCAACTACCTGACAGTGTGGAAAATTGCCCAGGTATGTCCTGCACACAAAAAGCAGGACAAATCCAAGCTGACCAATTACCGCCCCATCAGTCGATCATCAGTAAAGTGATGGAAGGGGTCATCGACAGTGCGAGCAAGCGGCACTTGCTTAGCAATAACCTGCTCACTGATTCTCAGTTTGGGTTCCGCCAGGATCTCTCAGCTCCTGACCTCATTACAGCCTTGGTTCAAACATGGACAAAAACAGCTAAACCCAAGAGGTGAGGTGAGAGTGACTGCCCTTGACATCAAGGCAGAATTTGACCGAGTACGGCATCAAGGATCCCTAGCACAATTGGAGTCAATGGGAATCAGGGGGAAAACTCTCTGCTGGTTGGAGTCATACCTAGCAGAAAGGAAGATGGTTGTGGTTGTTGGAGGTCAATCATCTAAGCTCCAGGACATCACTGCAGGAGTTCCTCAGGGGAGTGTCCTTGGCCCAACCATCTTCAGCTGCTTCATTACTGGCCTTCCCTCCATCATAAGTGAGGATGTTGGCTGATGGCTTCATCAATGACCTGCCAACATAAGGTTACACGTGAGGATGTTCACTGATTGCACAATGTTCAGCACCATTCGTGACTCCTCAGATACTGAAGCAGTCCGAGTTCAAATGCAGCAAGACCTGGATAACATACAGGCTTAGGCTGATAAGTGGCAAGGAACATTCGCGCCACACAAGTGCCAGACAATGACCATCTCCGACAAGAGAGAATCTAACCATCGCCCCTTAACATTCAATAGCATTACCATTGCTGAATCCCCCAATATCAACATCCTGGAGTTACCATTGACCAGAAACTGAACTGGAGTAGCCACATAAATACCATGGCTACAAGAGCAGGTCAGAGGCTAGGAATCCTGCGGTGAGTAACTCACCTCCTGACTCCCCAAAGCCTGTCCACCATCTACAAGGCACAAGTCAGGAGTGTGATGGAATACTCTCCACTTGCCTGGATGGGTGCAGCTCCAACAACACTCAAGAAGCTCAACACCATCCAGAACAAAACAGCCCGCTTAATTGGCACCCCATCTACAAACATTCACTCCCTCCACCACTAACGCACAGTGGCAGCAGGGTGTACCATCTACAAGATGCACTGCAGCAACGCACCAAGACTCCTTAGACAGCACCTTCCAAACCCACGGCCCCTAACACCGAGAAGGACAAGGGCAGCAGATGCATGGGAACACCACCACCTGCAAGTTCCCCTCCAAGTCACACAGCATCCTGACTTGTAACAATATCGCCATTCCTTCACTGTCGCTAGGTCAAAATCCTGGAACTCCCTTCCTAACAGCACTGTGGGTGTACCTACCCCACTTGGACTGCAGCGGTTCAAGAAGGCAGCTCACCACCACCTTTTCAAGGGCAATTAGGGATGGGCAATAAATGCTGGCCTAGCCAGCGACGCCAAATCCCATGAATGATTAAAAAATATATAGTTTCATGGCACCGTTACTGACACTAGCTTTCAATTCCAGATTTTTAAATTAATTAATTGAATTTAAATTCCACCAGCTACCTTGGTGGGATTTGAACCCATGTCCCCAGGGCATTAGCCTGGACTGCTGGATTACTTGTTTAGTGACATGACTACTACACCATTGTCTCCACAGTTGGGGTCTGGAAGTCAGACCCGATTTGGGATTCTATTAATGGCTGCTTCACAGGAAAATTCTGGCTTGGGTGGGAGGGGTTGAATGCTTCTTCTACCCACACCACCCCTCCTCTATATAATGATTGAAGTTTGGCCTGCATGTCATGGGATGTTCAGGAAACCTACTTGGTATGCTATCCATGACTTCCCCCTTCCGATCTCTGTAACCTCCTCCAGGCCTACTAACTTTCGAGATATCTGTGCTCCACCAATTCCATCCTCTTCCTCATCCCCCACTTCCTTTACCCCTGTGTTAGAGGTCAAGCCTTCAAATGCCTTGTGCCTAAGCTCTGGAATTCCCTCAATAAACCTTTCCGCCTCTCTACCTCTCATGTTCTTTAAGACGCTGCTTAAAACCTACCTCCTTGACCAAGCTTTTGGTCAGCTCTCCTATGTCCTTATGTGGCTTTGATGTCAATGTTCTGTGTTATTGCTGTTTGTGGGATCTCACTGTGTATAAATTGGGTACTGGGTTTGCCTAGATAAGTCACTGCACTTGAAAAATAATTTTTGGGAAGTGCTTTGACATGTATCCTGGAGAAGTCCTATAAGACAGGTCTCAGATGAATGCACCCTATGACCCCCTGGTCCTGCTGGAGTTATCCCTCTACAAGTGCAATACACTTAGACCCTGTTATAAAGGAAGAACTTGCATTTATATAGAACTTTAAAGAACCTCAGGATATCACAAAGTGCTTTTCAGCCAATGGCTTACTTTTGAAGTGTAGTCACTGTTGTAATATATCAAAGATGGCAGCCAATTTGGACCCAGCAATGACCAGACAATTTGTTTTTTTAAGTGATGTTGGTTGAGGGATAAATATCATGACATCAGGGAGGACTCCCCTGCTCTTCAAAAACAGTACAACAGGATCTTTTACATCCACCTGAGAGGGCAGGTGAGGCCTCAGTTTACATCCCATCGGAAAGATAACAGCTCTGACCTTACAAAATTCCTTCAATACTGTGCTGGATTGGCAGCTTAGCTTCAAGTCCCTGGAGTGGGGCGTGAATCCATAACCTTCTGCTTCAGAGGCGAACCTGCCACCATTAAGACACAGAATACCACAGCCCTAGGCATTTGTTGTCTGTTTGTCATTTTCTCAATTCTATTCCAAAACATTCCTACACAGCAAGGCCTTCAATGATGGTGACATTGAGGTTGGCGTCATGTCATGTTTCAGTGCTGTGGAAAGAAGTGTTAAGTCGCTGTTTGCTTTCGATAATGAATTGTTCAGACTGCTTTAATCCAAGGGTGAGGCGACCCCTTTAGAAATATTACTCGAAATACCTAATTAAACTGTCTCTCTTCAGACTTATTCTTGCATCTTTTAGCCAAGACTTAATCTCCCGCCGTGCAAAACTGCAGGGGGAATGGGACAGGGCAGCAGAGACAAAGAGATGCTTTCCTTTCTAGTATTAAAACAAGAGGCCACTATAAGCAAACATAATGACTGGTCAGATGACCCATTGGACCCCTGTCTAATTAAGAGCTGCATTCACACATTCCTGCCTCCACTCATTGAATAGTGAATGTCAGGACCCAACTGTCGTAAACTTTCATTCATATAAAAGGAGGAAGGATGGGTAACCTGAGGGAAAGTTCCCTTTGTCCATGGGCCATCTGTTGGGGGGCCAGATGACAGCAGGTTTGCACAGCACTGACCGCCCATGTCTTCCAAGGCCCAACTCTTTCCATTATGGGCCTTGTAATTAGAAGGATCCTAACAAATTGATGGGCTATTAGTGCCCAACAGTCCTCAGTATGTTCAAATCAATTAAGAAGGATTCCATGCAGGAGAAAGATGTGTAGCCTCAGTGATGTCATCGACTAATTGAGACTCCATGAAAGGAAAATCAGATGGTCTCATAATTAATATAAATATTTGGTGTTCTCTGGTGTGGGGTTGACTGGCACCACCCCTATCATTCTGTAAAATCAAGGCCTTTACTGCAGCCTGTCGCTCTGCATCACTGGAAGAGGTGATTAACCCTCAGCTATCCAATAAAGCTGTAGCATAAGTTAGGATTCAACCAAACAGCAACAGTAGTTTATACTTTAGAAAGAATAGTCAGGTTGTCATTCTTGCAGCTTCATATCTTATTTAAAAAAAAGCGTTATTACAGATATCTAGGAACATACAGAATTACACAGGTAGAAATAGGATAGAGTCATAGAGTTATACAGCACAAAAAACAGGCCCTTCGGCCCACTGTGTCCACGCCAGCTATCAAGCCTATCTATTCTAATCCCATTTTCCAACACTTGGCCCGTAGCCTTGTATGCTATGGTGTTTCAAGTGCTCATCTAAATACTTGTTTAATGTGGTGAGGGTTCCTGCCTCTACCACCTCTTCAGGCAGTGTGTTCCAGATTCCAACTACTCTCTGGGTGAAATTTTTTTTCCTCAAATCCCCTCTAAACCTTCTGACCTTTACCTTAAATCTATGCCTCCTGGTTATTGACCCCTCCGCTAAGGGACAAAGTTTCTTCCTAACTACGCCCCTCATAATTTTGTATACCTCAATCAGGTCCCCCCTCAGCCTTCTCTGCTCGAAGGAAAACAACCCTAGCCTATCCAGTCTCTCTTCATAGCTGAAATGCTCCAGCCCAGGCAACATCCTGGTGAATCTCCTCTGCACCCTCTCCAGTGCAATCACATCCTTCCTATAGTGTGGTGACCAGAACTGTACACAGTACTCCAGCTGTGGTGTAACTAGCATTTTATACAGCTCCATCATAACCTCCCTGCTCTTATATTCTATGCCTCGGCTAATAAAGGCAAGTATCCCATATGCCTTCCTAACCACCTTATCCACCTGTGCTGCTGCCTTCAGTGATCTATGGATAAGTACATGAAGGCCCCTCTGTACTTCCTAGGGTTCGACCATCCATTGTATATTCCTTTGCTTTGTTAGTCCTCCCAAAATTCATCACCTCACACTTCTCAGGATTAAATTCCATTTGCCACTGCTCCGCCCATCTTACCAACCCATCTATATCATCCTGTAATCTAAGGCTTTCCTCCTCACTATTTATGATACCACCAATGTTTGTGTCATCTGTGAACTTACTGATCATACCTCCTATATTCATGTCTAAATCATTAATGTACACTACAAACAGCAAGGGTCCCAGCACCGATCCCTGCGGTACACCACTGGTCACAGGCTTCTAATCGCAAAAACAACTCTTGTCCATCACCCTCTGCCTCCTACCACTAAGCCAATTTTGGATAAAATTTGCCAAATTGCCCTGGATCCCATGGGCTTTTACCTTCTTAACCAATCTCCCATACGGGACCTTATCTAAAGCCTTACTGAAGTCCATGTAGACTACATCAACTGCTTTACCCTCATCTACACCTCTAGTCACGCCATTGAAAATTTCAATCAAGTTAGTTAGACACAATCTCCCCCTGACAAAGCCACCTTGGCTATCCCTGATTAATCCCTGCCTTTTCAAGTGGAAACTAAGCCTGTCCCTCAGAATTTTTTCCAATAGTTTCCCGGCCACTAATTACCTGGTTTATCCCTGCTACCCTTCTTGAATAATGGAACCA
This sequence comes from Heterodontus francisci, assembly GCF_036365525.1. Classification (NCBI taxonomy): domain Eukaryota; kingdom Metazoa; phylum Chordata; class Chondrichthyes; order Heterodontiformes; family Heterodontidae; genus Heterodontus; species Heterodontus francisci. Next base: position 26,106,204 of record NC_090412.1, on the reverse strand, counting down.
CATTCGCTGTCCTCCAGTCCTCTGGTACCTCTCCTGTGGCCAGAGAGGATTTCAAAATTTGTGTCAGTGCTCCTGCTATCTCCTCCCATAACAGCCTGGGATACATCTCATCTGGGCATTTATTTTCCTTTTTTTCTTTGGTTATTTTATTTTAGGTGTTTTTTGTGTGTTTGGTTTGTTTCTACTGTGACTACCCACTGTTTGTAGTTCTTAAATTTTTAAAAAAATGTTTGTGCTTGGAGTGCTTTACAGTCTATTCACAGCCTCTCTGTACTAACACTTTGTCTTTCAGCATACCATTAACATACTTTGTTCCATGACTTGGTCAGTTATCCTCTGTGACCTTGTCCTAAACACCTTATGTTTTGTTATCGCTTGCCCCATCCCCTGCTTTACTTGCTTAAAAACTTTTATATTTCTAATATTTGTCAGTTCTGAAGGGTCACTGACCTTAAATATTACTCGTCTTCTCTCTCCACATATGCTGCCAGACCTGCTGAGTATTTCCAGCATTTCTTCTTTTTAATTTTAAAAATATTGCAGTATGTATCAGACATAGGAACTGTACTGCATTATGCATCAGACAGTATAAGTATACTGCACAATGGACCAGACAATGTAAACATACTGCACTATGGATCAGGTAGTGTAAATATACATAGGTGAGAAAGAGGTCTAGGATTCCCTTTCAGCCTTCACCTGGTCTTACTGTAACAGGGTTTTATTTTTAAACAGTGTTTTTAGCTCCACCTTGGTTAGTCCTTGTCCACCGCTTTCCAATTATAAGGCAAAGAAACCAGCACGCAAACAGGTTTTATTAGGTTTAAAGAAGATTGAAACTTAAAATTTAAACTCTAATTCGGTTGACGACTACGGATACACGACCTGCCCACACTAGCATGCGTATAGGGTACACGCGTACAAATAGAGACAGAAAAGAGAAGAAAAATTAAAGTGGAAAGGTTTGAGACAATAGCTGAAGAGATATTACAGTTCTTCAAGCTCACTGTGGAGTTCTTTTGTAAGTAGTTCTTGCTTTTCATTGGGGCCCAGTATTCTTCTTAAACCTTGTCCACTGTAGGAGACTTTTCTCTCGGAGTTCATGTGGCTTCAGTGGATTTGGAGTTCCATGAGAAAGAGATGGGAGCAGGCAGACAGGAGAGGAGGTCTGTTTCAGTCCAGGAGCAAACAGCTTTCTGTTCAAAACACAACAATTCAGAAATAAAAAAAATCAGACTGGCAAGCAGGTTCGTCATGTGACTAACTGGTTTGACCAGGTCTGTTCTGTGTATTGTATTGGAGCCAGGGATAGCTCCTATGTTCCACTACTGTCTGTTAATATGCAAAAATGTCTTTCCAGCCAGGGGCCTGACAACCCCTTGTACAGGCCTTCTCTTCTCACCAGCAATAATTTGAAATGTAATGTCCATGTAGTGAAATTAATGTGCCTCATTCTTGGCAGGTGAGGTGGGGAGGGAGGTGGGGGTGCGACCCTACATGACGCCTTCACACCCAGGGGAATGAAATGCGATTTAAGAAAAGGCATATTTCATTAAAAGGGTTGAGTGAAAATATAAGATACAGAAACCTAGGCATTTCTCTCATTCATAAATCCTCACGCTTATTAAAATTTCCCCCTTTTTGGCATCCCAACAAACATGTGGCTGGTTGTGGAGGTTTTTCTTCAGTTTGCCCATTTCTGTGTCTGCTTAGGGTCTTTCTTCCTTTTGAGGTCTGCCAAGGGGAGGGAGGGAGGTGTGGGGGGGGGGGGGGGGGGGGGTGGAGGGGAGGAGGAGAAGTTAGATTTAATTAGCCCTAAGTTTGAGTTTTCCCCCCCAAGAGTGTCAGTTGTGGGCAGGTCTATCCTGAACACACTCAGTGCTTTTCTTAGTTATGCAAAGTCTATTGCCTTCAGAGTATGGGTAGGTCCCTTTTTCTCTGACTGTGGGGAAAGATTCTTTGTTAATCTCCCCTTTGTTCTCTGGGATATTCCTGCCTGCAGGTATTTGTGCAGACTCTACTGCAACAGATCTGAATATGATTTCAGACACATACGCAATTCCTTCGCATAACAAAAAACATTCTCAAACTGTATGCTGGTATTGGCAAACTGAAAAGGTGTTACATGCAAGCTGACTTCAATGCAGCCTACCATCAAAATCGAGCTTGCAGAAGAATCGAGATATCCTACTGTGTTTTCCACTCAGTTTTTCAATACAGGAGGATCAACTTTGGAGTCATGCTGTATCTCTCATTTACTAAGAAGGTGAGGGATGTTGTGCTGTGTTTTGAAATTGCAATTGCATTGTGCATTATGTACACTAGAGGCTGCTGTAGAGCACACATGCTAGCAGAAAAGAAAAAGTGAAACGAAAACAGAATAAAGACACCATTATGTTCAGCGCCTGCAGTCTTTGTCTCTCCATCTTAGTCTGACTCACATAGCTTATACTAAACCCATCTGAACTTTACTCAAGTCCCGAGGACATCACAATGGTGCGAGGCAATAGGGGATGGTAATGGGACATGTAAAAAAACAAAAGATGGGTCTACAGGAGGTGTTAATGGGAAAATGCAGAATCATCACCAGCAGCTATAGAGTGAGAATCTTCTTCTGTGCATATCATACAGTATTGCATCCCTGGGCATATCACCCAGTTTTACTTCACTGGACATTACATCAATGGTCACTAAATCATGTGGGGGCATTTGCTCATGTGAAATATACACCATGGAGCATTGCATCACTGGGCATGACATCACATTACTGGGTAATACATAACCTAGCATTACTTTACTGCTCATTACATTGCTGGGCATTACATCACACTTGTGTTCCTTATCTGCTGGTTTTCTTCCACTCTTCTCATTTGAAGATGTTCTTGTCGATTCTGTCTGTGTCATCCGTGTGTGAATTCTCACATTGGCAAAGTGAGGAAGGGAAGGGAAGCATTACCTCAGTAACATAGCCCACCTGATTTGAACAGAGGGAAAAAAAATCTAAACAGATCTTTTATAGGTGCGATCCTTCCCACCTAATTCTCCTTCCTGACTGTGCATCATGCCAGACAATGCTTTACACCCATAACAATCTAACCTTTTGACTCTTGCTGAATTAGAATTACATTACTTCACAGCACATTAACAAGCCATTCAACAACCGGTCTATGCCGGTGATTGTGCTCCAGATGATCCTCCTCCTACCTCACTTCATCTCACCCTATCGGCATATTATACTCCTTTGTTCCTCATGTACATATCTAGCTTCTCCTTAAAGGCATCTACTCTATTTGCCTCAATCACTCCTCGTGATAGCAATTTCTACATTCTCACCAATCTTTGGCGAGAGAGGTTTCTCTCGGATTCCTTAATGACCATCTAATATTTACAGCCCCGACATGATCGGAATAGGATCATTTCTGCATCTATCAAATCCTTTCATAAAGACCTCTATCAGATTACTGAAAAGAGACTCTGCCTGTTCAAAAAAAAAGGTCTGAAGAGTATTGCCTTATAGATCTGGGGGAGATTTTATGCTCTCCCGCATAGCGGTTTGGAGGAGGGGAGAGCATAAAATCAGGTGGGATATTGGTGTGGGGTGGGCAGGCCCCACCACCTTCCCGCCTTAGCCAAAATTAAGTCCGGGACAGCAAGGCCTGTCAGGGGGCGGGGGTTGGAGTGTCTTGTTGAAAAGCACTTAGTGCCTGAAAGAGGGACCTGGCCTCAAGAAGGGAGTGCCTGCTGAGAGCCAGCCCCTGCCCTTGCTACTGACCCCCTGACAACACCCCCTCCCCACATCCCCGCCGCTGCTAGGCCTCGGGTAGGTGCTCCACAGGCACCAGCCACTTCCTCTGCAGTGGCGCTGCTCAGTAAAAGAGCTGCTGGCCTCTGATTGGACAGCAACTCAGAGGGCAGGACTTCTGTTGCTAGGGGCCTTGATCCCATGAAAGGCCTGCTGCTGTCCACTTAAGTGCACTAGATTCGGCAGGCCTTCCACTTCAGATGCAACGCAGCACAAAATCCTGGCCTTGGTGTCATTCTTGTGAATCTTTCTTTTCAACCTTCAGTGTCTGTATGTCCTTTCAATAATATTGAAACCAGAACTGTGAACTGAAGTACAGTCTTACAGATTCAGAGATCCTCTGCTGCCAGTTATCAATTGCTCACTTTAGCAAGCGCCTCAGCTACACCACAGATGGCCTCGTCACCCTACTGTTTCACCTAAGTGTGCTTGATCCTGGGAATTCAGACAGGTACAGGGACTAGTGTTAAACAGGCAGATATCCATTCACCAAAACGAGGAAGCTGATGACAGTGTCTGATCCACAGCGGTTTTATTGGCAATTCATAGTTCAGTCCAAACATCAGTTCCCACTCTTTCCTTCTGGACTAACTCTGTCCCAAGGCAACTCCCCAACTAGGCAAAAACCCAGCCTTTAAATACAAAACTACAATGAGCATCACCTGCTCTCTATTCTCCCTCCAGTTATCGGACCCTGCTGCCCGCTACACCACCTGGCAACCTCTTTGGAAACTGATCCCTGGATGAGATGGCTTCTTTTTGTTCTTCCCGAACAGTACGTGTAACAGTATCTATTTCTTGATCTCTCAGATCCTGTCCCTCTGGCTCAAAAATCGCAGAATGCATGGATATGCGATGTAGATGGTGCCTCATGATCATCACCTTCTCCCATGTTCTTGGTGTTTGAAAATTCATAACGCATCCCTAGTACTAGCGAACAATGTGCTTTTATTGTTGGATTCCCATGTTGTATTACTAAAATTTTCCCATCATGTCTGATAACTTTTCCTGCATTTTTCCATTCCCTATGCCCTTCTCTCATGATAAACAAGATCGCAAGAACTAAAGTCTTTCCCAGACTGTCTTATGCAATGTCTTAATGCTCTCCGAATTTTTTCTGATGCTTCAGCTTGGATAAAAGCTCTCCTGGCAGCATGTAGCACATTTTAGGTGAATGAAGAAAGTACAGCTAATAGTCGTTCCCTCCAGGGCCAGAGGAACGTTACATTGTACGGAAGGCAATTTTGGGTTATGGCCATATACCAATGGGTATGGGCTATACCCCCTCACCATTTGTAAAGAATTTTTTTACATGTACTGCCTATGCCAGAGCTGTTTGTAGCTGACAGTTCAATTGATCCGCTAGTATTTTGTGTAGCAGGTCATCGATTATCCCATGATTTCTCACACAATCCATTGCTGAATGGACTTTCTGCAGTGTTCATAACTACAATATTTAAGTTCTCACACATATCCCTAAACTCATCATTTGTAAATTCCCCTCCGTTATCTGTCAGAAATCTTGCCGGCGTTCCAAGACCCGTACCAACCCACTTTTCCATAATTTTATCTACTATTGTCAGTTTGTCCTTGTTGTTTATTACCGTAGATATGTTAAACCTAGTTGCCATAAATTGACAAAATGCAACAGATAAATACCTTGATCTCTGTCCTACGCTTTCAGGTCCACAGCCACCACTTCATTAAATTCCTGAGCTAATGGGACACTCACAACCGGGCGCGGCAGTGTCTTCCGATATTTAATACATACGTCACATTCAGATGTGATTTGTTCAACAAGAGTGTCATATTCTTTATCCACAACTCTGGCATCCTTTAGTAGTAGCTTTAACTTCTGCGATGAAGGATGGGCAAATTGTCCATGCAACTTCCAGATAATCCTCCTGGTTAGCCAAACTCTGGTCTCCAAACATTAATAATACTTCTTGAACATCTTGGCGTGAAACACGGTTTCCTCAATGGAATACAATAATGTCCTGATCCACTGAATTGTAAATTTACTGCTTTAGCAAAGACAAACGCTTTGTCATTCTCCACGTCCAATCTCATCTTCACGTTTTCCAAATCAAAAAATTTAAGTCACTCTGGACCACATCAGAGTCCACATTTGCACCTCATTCTTCCATTGTTTATATGGTTCCAATTCCAAAAAGAGCAGTGGGTAATCATAGTTCGAGAGCCTGCAGTGTGACTCAGCCATTTCACCCCAAAAGCCACCAGGAGCCTTGTTTTGGTTAGAGAAAGAAACTATGTCTTGTCTTGTCTTTATATTCCCACCTGAAGAGATCAAAGTTAATCCTCTGCTACCATGTTAAACAGACAGATGTCTAGTCACCAAAATGAGGAAGCCAATGACGATCTCTGATCCACAACTGTTTTATTGTTAATTCCTAGTTCAGTCCACACATCAGTTCCCACTCTTTCCTTCTGGACGAACTCTGTCCAGAGGCAACTCCCCAACTGGGCAAAAACCCAGCCCTTAAATACAAAACTATAATGAGCATCATCACCTGCTCTCTGTTAACACTGAAATAAGTCCTGTTTAATTAAAGGGACCAGCATTTTCAATATTGTCAACTAACCTGCTCAATGAGCAAAATTCCAGGTTTGTCATTGTTACATTTTGGGGATGATATGCTTCTGTGAAAGGATAGCAGGAATAGGTTTGTTACTGGACAAAAAACATAAGATTGGTCTTCCAGCCAGCTGTTTTGCCATTGATGTGTACATTATGAATTAGCTTGGAATACACTGGTCATACTCACAGGGCTGAGGCAATTTGTAGCACACCATATATATTCATTATTTCGACATATTGACCATTCAAGAGCCTTGTGGTTTTTCACTCCTCACACGTTGACTTAGTCAGTTAAATCTAATTTGGTAGGTTCAAAGGAATCTCATCCTGCCAATAAAGACTAATCTGAGTCCAGAAGGTAGATAAAGTGCCTCATGATGAACTTTGCTGACGAGTTTAGGTCCATGGAATAAAAGGGCAGTGGTGACATGGATACAAAGTTGGTTGAGTGACAGGAAACAGAAAGCATTGGTAAATGGTTGTTTTTCAGACTGGAGGACGGTATACAGTGGGGTTCCCCAGGGGGTTGGTACTAGGACTACTGCTGTTCTTGATCTGTATTAATGACTTAGACTTGGCTGTACAGGGCACAATTCCAAATTTGCACATGACACAAAACTTGGAAGTATTGTGAACTGAGGAAATGAGTGATATACATCAAGAGGGTGATGAAAAGATTCACGAGAATGGTTTCATAGATGAGGAATGTCAATTAAGAGGATAATTTTAAGCTGGGGGTAGATAGATTCTTGTTAGGCAAGGGAATCAAAGGTTATCGGGGGTAGATGGGAGTGTGGAATTAGAGATACAAACAGATCAGCCATGATCTTATTGAATGGCAGAGCAGGCTAGAGGGGCCGAATGGCCTACTTCTGCTCCTAATTCGTAGTTCGTATGTTCATATGTAAATTGGAGCAGAGGCTGTTCTCCCCAGAGAAGACTGAGAGGAGATTTGATAGAGGTGTTGAAGATCATGAGGGGTCTGGACAGAGTAGCTAAGGATCGAGAACCAGACGTCACAGATTTAAAGTGATTGGTAAAAGAGGCAAAAAACGACAAGCGAAATCTATTTTTTATGCAGCGTGTGGTTAGGATCTGAATACACTGCATGAAAGTGTAAGGGAGACAGATTCAATTGTGGCTTTCAAAAGGGAATTGGATAAGCACCTGAACAGAAAAAAATTGCAGGGTTATGGGGAAACGGTGGGGAGTGGGACTAGGTGAGCTTTTCTTGCAGAAAGCAGGTACAGACTCGATGGACTGAAAGGTCTCCTTCTGTGCTGTAACTATGCTATGATTCTATTTGCTGAAATTCATGTTCTGATGCTGACACATCCCATTATGTCAAAAGTTTTTGGAACTTGCCATCATCTAGTGACATCTTGAAGTGGGAGATTGAAAGAAATTAAAGGCAGCTGCAAGTGGAATTAGCCGATTGTTTCACACTGGCTTTGTGACACCATGAAAAGGTAGTGTTGCTCAGATTTGGAGGCATCATTTGATTGACGGTTTCACAGCAGTGTTTCAGATTGCCAGTGATGGAGAACCACAGGAGGTAAGTTACCCTGTCAGGGTCAGTGAACTGTCCATAAGTTGATCAGGGAGAAAATTAATGGTTTTTTTTTTAAAAAATGAGTCCACCTTGCGATTTTAATGGAGAATTCACTGGAGAACAAGTTGCATGATATTGATGACCATATAGTGAGCAAAACACATTCAGCCATTAAGTCCTGTCCATCCTGTGAATTGGCCACAAAAACAAGAAGCTGCACCAATAAACATGCCTTAATTTTTTTCTCCTTCTCTACCTGTGCCATTTATATGACAAGAAATGGAGAGTTCCTGATTAGCCAAGCCTTTGTCAATACCACTGAGACATAGAAAACATAGAATCATAGAAAGTTTACAGCACAGAAAGAGGCCACTTGGCCCATCGTGTCTGCGCCAGCCGAAAAATGAGCCACCCAGCCTAATCTCACCTTCCAGCATTTGGTCCGTAGCCCTGCAGGTTACAGCACCTCAGGTACACATCCAGGCACCTTTTAAATGAGTTGAGGGTTTCTGCCTCTACTACCCTTAGAGGCAGTGGGTTCCAGGCCCCCACCTCTGGGTGCAAAAAAGTTTTCCTTATCTCCCCTCTAACCTTTCTACCAATCACTTTAAATCTATGCCCCATAGTCACAGACCTCTTTGCTAAGGTAAATAAGCCCCTCACATCCACTTTAGCCAGGCCCCCTCACAATTTTGTACATCTCAATCAAATCTCCCCTCAGCCTCCTCTGTTCCAAGGAGAACACCAGCCTATCCAATATTTCCTAGCTGCATTTTTCCAGTACCGGCAATATCCTCGTTAATCTCCTCTGTATCCTCTCTAGTGCAATTACATCCTTTTTGTAATGACCAGAACTGCACACAGTACTCAAGTTGTGGCCTACCTTGATTTATACAGTTCCAGCATAACCTCCTTGCTCGTATATTCTATATCTCGGCTAAGAAAGGAAAATATTCCATATGCCTTCTTAACCATGTTATTGACCTGTCCTGCTACCTTCGGGGATATGTGGATGTACACTTCAAGGTCCCTCACTCTCTCTACGCCTCTCAGCATTCTCCCATTTATTGTGCATTCCTTTGCCTTCTTTGACCTCCCCAAATGCCCACTTTTCTGTCCACCTAACCTGAAAGATTTGTTTTATGTTTTTTTTTGACTTCGCTGGCAAGGCTGGACTTATTGTCCACCCTGGTTACCATGTGAAGGTGGTGTTTAGGCTTTCATCTTGATCCACTTCAGTTTTTAGATTTGGCCATGTGATGACTTTTCTCCTTATAGCCTTGTTCCTCACTCACTCTTAGCACCAAGTGTCCTGCCAAGACCATGTAAGCCGAGATAAAGAAGGTAGAACGTATGGAGGAATCTAACCCCCTCAGGCGAATGTAAAAGATCTCAAGAGCAGGGGATTTCTCCCGAGTGTGCTGGCCAACCTTTATCCCTCAACCCGCAACAGAAAAACAGAATATCTGGTCATCATCACATTGCTGTTTGTGGGATCTTGCTGTGCACTAATTGGCTGCCACTTTCCCTACATTACAACGGTGACTACCCTTCAAAAGTACTTAATTGGTTGTAAAGCATTTTGGGACATTTTGAGGTCATAAGAGGCACTTTATAAATGCAAGCTTTTACGTTCTTAAACCAACATCCAGCAACAAAAATATGCATTTATATAGCCCCTTTAACATAGTAAAATGTGCCATTTTGCTTCACAGGTCTGTTATCAAACAAAATGTGATATTGAGTCACATAAAGACATATTCGAGGAAGTAACCAAAATCTTGGTCAAAGGGGTAGGTTTCAAGGAGTTTCTTAGAGTAAAGGGAAGTAAAGGGGAAAGAGAGGATTAGAGAGGGAATTCCAGAGCTTAAAGCCCAGGCAGCTGAAGGCATGGCTGCCAATGGTGGAGCGATTAAAATCGGAGATGCTCAAGAGGCCACTTACCTAGATGGAGTTTGTAAAGTAATATTGATTTAGATTAGTTAATCGGGACACATTCTCTGAGCGGCGGATGAGGAGGTATCTTGGTAATGGGCTTCACAATGCATAGCACATTGCTGGAAGGGTTAGTTACTGTGCGATGGGATCTGTGGGAGGTAAAAGCAACAAGTCAGTTTCAATTTTCCCTAATCTCTTTTAATGGCTGCTTTAAAGCTGCTGTGCTAAACCAGCACTGGGTGTTAAGGGCAACATTAGCTACAGTAATCAGCACTGGCCTGAGAAATTCATTATCAGTCTTTCAATGATTTAACAATCTCAGTGTTTGACTAGACGGAACACCACTAATTACAGGGCTTGATTAGTAATTATGTACTAATGGTTAGAAAATCGAATAGGTCTGATTTGTAATTCTTTTTATGGTTTTTTTCATTTGAGCGCCTGGAGTAAACCGTGATTATGGGATACAGCAAGTGGCAAATCTTACTTATTGGAAGTATCAGAAATAAAACAGGTTACCTAATTATTTTTTTATTGAGAAACCCAAGGTAAAAGATTGGGCGTCCCAAGTACAGGTCGCCATCAAGGAGAGACGACAGCTTAAATCAGGAAGCAGCGATTGGGTGACACCTAGAGTTGCCAAACCTCCAGGATTGTCCTACAGCCTCCAGGAGTTAAAGATTAATCCCCAGGACACTGCCGTGAACAACCCAGGAAATAAATCACAATGGCATTAATAAAATTGTGTTTTTTTTCCATTTTCGTTGATTATTTATGAAAAATATTGGAGTTGCAGAAAAAAGGCTGTTGAATGACAGTCAAGCAGCATCCAATCAGGGAATGAAGAGTCTGTTCACTTTCCAGTTGGCTGAGTATGGATGAGGATGGACATGTTGAGCGACCAATGGCATGAGGGGGCGGGGCAGTTGGAGGTCAGAGTTCAAGTGACAAAGTAATATGTCCAGCCAGAATTGGCAACCTAAGTGACACCAAACTTCAGTTGGAAATGCCTATGGATTGTAGGAGGAAGGAAAGACTCAAGCTTCCACACTTGCAGCCTGCATCCCGGGAATGTGATCTACAAGAGCCACTTTCCATCACTTATGTGGTAAAGTGCAGCTCGTCTTCCTGCATTCTGAGGGCCAAGCACGCCGCACAGGCGGAGTTGGCTGTGACACTTTGGCCAGCATGTATGGAAGAAAGACTTGCATTTATAACACTCTACAAGGTGACCCAAAGAGCTTTACAGTATTTTTGAAGTGTATTGATTATGTAGGAAACGCAGCAGCCAATTTGCACATGGCAAGGTCCCACAAACAGCAATGTGATAATGAACAGATAATGTTTTTTGTACATAGGAACAGGAGTAGGCCATTCAGCCCATCGAGCCTGTTCTGCCATTCAATACGATCATGGCTGATCATCCACTACAATGCCTTTTTCCCCCCACACTATCTCCATATCCCTTTATGTCACTGGTATTTAGAAATCTGTTAATCTCTGCTTTAAACATACTCAGTGACTGAGCTTCCACAGCCCTCTGGGGTAGAGAATTCCAAAGATTCACAACCCTCTGCGTAAAGAAATTTCTCCTTATCTCCGTCCTAAGTGGCTTCCCCCTTATTTTGAAATTGTGTCCCCTGTTGGGTTCTAGACTCCCCAATCAGGGGAAACATCTTAGCTGCATTGACCCTGTCTATCTCTAAGTATTTTGTAGGTTTCAATGAGATCACCTCTCATTCTTAGAAACTCTAGAGAATACAGGCCCAGTTTCCCCAATCTCTCTTCATAGGACAGTCCTGCCATCCCGGGAACAAGTTTAGTGAACCTTTGTTGCAGTCCCTTTATGGCAATAATATCCTTCCTAAGGTAAGGGGACCAAAGCGGCACATAGTACTCCAGGTGCTGTCTAGCCAAGGTTCTATACAATCGAAACAAGACTTCACTACTCACTACTTGTAGTGAGGGATTAAACATTAGCCAGGATACTGAGGACAAGTCCCTGCTTTTCTTTGAATAGCACCATGAGATTATTTACATCTGCCTTGGTTTGTCATCTCATTAGAAAGATGCCATCTTTCACAATGCAGCATTCCCTCAGTACTGGCACTTAAGCCACACCTATTGACTCAAAAGGCAAGAGTGCTACCCACTGAGCCATGATGCAAAGAGCTGTTACATCTACTATGAAGATTCAGGAAAAGTTGGCACTTGATGTCACGATGCAATGCCCTGATGTCACGTCCCTACCTCTGTAGCCTTAGTGAAAGCAGATGCAATGCAAAATGGGTTTGCCTCACAGCAGCCTTTGGTTGCAAGATAACTGAGATCTGGGCACCAGTGGCCTAAGAATAAAATAAAGTGCCTTGAAGGATTACCAGTGTAGATATTATTAATGTTGGATGGGATTCCAAACTAGGGTAGCAGGTCCCTGGTCAAGGCAACCACAATTAGTTCTGTCATTAAACCGAACATTATTTGTAATTTTACATTGAATGTACCAGTGGAAGTCTGATTGTGTGCAGACTGAATAATGGTGAACGTGTTTTCAGGTGATCAGAGGAATTAGTCAGTGCTAGATCAACATAACCATTATCCAGTTGTAAACACAATGAGCTGGATAAGGTCATTAGTGAATACAAAGAACAGCATAACATACTCATTAGCTTTGCTTACTCTCCAACCTTTTCTAGCTGCAATTGAAGTTGTTGTTCAGGAGAATAGTGCAGTTTAGTTAAATAATTGGTGCTGGTTGAGAAAATCAGATCAGTGAATGGGAAACTGTTGCAAAAAGGACCTTTCCTTCTTGAAGTGCTTCTGCCTAAAAGGTTTCAAACTAATAACGTGGTGAACTTGATATGTTGAAATCCCATTCTTGAGAAATATTCGTTCACAAACCATGGTCCATTGTCTGAAAATATTTTGTCAGAGATACCATGTGTCGTGACAATGTATTGTAGAACTCTTATAAAATTGTTTGTTGTTAATGTGACTGAAACCACACCGGCCAAATGGAAACATATTAATTTCGGCATATGGAACACTACTTGTACTTTTTACTGAACATTGAACATAACTTGTTTAAAAGGACCACAGGCTGAACAGCTAAAACATGGCTGCACATTTGCATCCCAAGAGACAGTTGCATAGAGAGACAATGGGAGTGGTCCCTGATTCAGTTAGCGAGATGAGTTTTGTCAATAGTGATGATCAAAGGACATTGAGAGCCATTTTCTGCTTAAGAGCCAGCACTCCAACCACCACCCCCCCCCCCCCCCCCCCCCGCCACGAGTGAGTCTAGTAAGTATGAAGAATCAACAATCCTCGCAGACGATGCTGTTTTAAATAAAGAGCTGGTCACATGACTTACTTGCAGGCCAGACTGGGAACTGTTGAATTGTGCCTCACAGAAAAGGTTTGGAGCAGACTACAAATTGAAGACCAAAGAGAAGGAAAGTCCCTCTCTCTCTCAAGCAAAGTCCCAGGGACCCATGGAAGCAACTTAAGCCTCAAGACAGAGGGCCTCTTCAGCCTTCTGGTACCAGAGATGCAAGACCGCAATTCCAACCAAGACTTTGCAACAAAAGGGCGGCACAGTGGCGCAGTGGTTAGCACCGCAGCCTCACAGCTCCAGGGACCTGGGTTCGATTCCGGGTACTGCCTGTGTGGAGTTTGCAAGTTCTCCCTGTGTCTGCGTGGGTTTTCTCCGGGTGCTCCGGTTTCCTCCCACAAGCCAAAAGACTTGCAGGTTGATAGGTAAATTGGCCATTGTAAATTGTCACTAGTATAGGTAGGTGGTAGGGAAATATAGGGACAGGTGGGGATGTTTGGGAATATGGGATTAGTGTAGGATTAGTATAAAATGGGTGGTTGATGTTCGGCACAGACTCGGTGGGCCGAAGGGCCTGTTTCAGTGCTGTATCTCTAATCTAATCTAATCTAATCTAAAACTAAAGACAGTAACTGAATTCCATTTACCTTCTCCCTTTAATTCTTTCTCCTTTGTATCTGTGTGTGTGTTTCTCATATGCATGCTAGTGTGGTTGTGTGTATTTTTAGTAATTTTAACTGAGTTAGAGTGATGAGGTTAATAAACTTACACCTTTGTTTAAACCGAAGAAAGCCTGTCTGATTGGTTCATTTACAATTCGAGAGCAGTGAGTAAGGACTCAGAGGTGAAGCTAAAACATGGTTTTTAAAAGTTAAACCCTATTACAGCCAAACCAGGAAAGGGGCCAGAGGGGAGCCTGAGACCCATTCCTCACCTGGTCGTAACATTGAATAACCTTTTCATTTATATCCACCTTGAGAAGTAATCAATGATAATTATGTAGGACTTTCTATTGAACATGAATAAATCCATATCTAGATGTTGCCAAGGTCTGGTCAGAAATTGAGTAGTTAACAGCAGTTCGTGCTTTTCTGGTCTTTGTATTGAACAGATCTGGAAGTTTTGAATCAGATTTTTGACATCTTTGGATATTCCTGGCCACCACACTGATGTGCCCTAGCTCTGCACTTTGTTATTCCCATGTGGCCTTGATGTAGATGTTCCAAGATATCCAATCTAAATGAACTGGAAATGACTGGTCTCTCATTATAAACTAGCAAATCGATGATAGTGAAGTATTTTCTATATTCACACAAAGTTTATCATCTTCCCACTAGGACGTTCTTGCAGCCTTATATGAATACATTCCTCATCGCTTTTTTGGCCTGATGAATTTCTTGCACTTTCTGTATGCTTGCCGGCCAGTTTCGTGCAGTATACTGTGAATATGTCTCCATCTCATCCACAAAATTCACATCTTATTGTGTTGAATGTTCTACCGTAGCTTTTGATAGCACATCAGTGGACGTTTGCATCTTTCCCTGGACTTATATGGTCTCCTATATCTTATCAAAGTGAAATCTTTGCATTCTGGGAAGCATTTTTGCGATCTCCTTTTCATCCGACAAAGGTTTATGGTATGTCTTGATGATGACTCTCGATCCAACAATACAATCAGAAAACTTCTCACATGCCCAGTTGACGGCAAGTGCTTCTTTTTCATAACCCCATACCTTGTCTGTCTCGGATAAAGCCCTAGATGCGTAGTATATTAACCTCTGAGAACCATCAGATTGCTCCTGGAAAAGGACTGCCTCTAACCCTGCGGAGGGGGTGTCTGCAGATATCGCTGTTGGTAGTGTAGGGTTATAGTGAGCTGAGATGTCCAGCAATATGAGCATTTCTTTAATTTCCAGGAATGTTTGTTCTTGATGTGAACTCCTACACCACGCTGGATCTTTTTTGAGAAGTTGTCTTAGTGGTTCTGTTACCCGAGCTAAATAAGGTAGAAATCTGGCTAACTGATTCACCATTCCTACGAATCTTTGGAGTTGCTCAATGGAAGTAGGAGTAGGGAATTCTGTAATGGCTCATGTCTTCTGGGGGTCTGCCATTATACCTTTACTAATTACTAAATGTCCCAAGAAACAGATTGATATCTTTGAGAATTCACACTTTTCATTCAGTATTAGCCCCAGTTCTTGGAGACCTTTGGAAGACGTCTGCTGCCGATGTTATCCTAAACAGTAACTGATTGAAACAAAACTTCCCGCAAAAGGGGTTATAAATGAGGTTAGTAATCTTGAAGTCTCGTCTAAAGGAATCTGCAAAATCCCACTATTGCCGTGAGTTTGGTATATGTGATTCTGAGACAATTTTGCTGAGCTGTCATCCACTGTGTGCATTGGATGAATTTCACGCATCACTGCATTGTTAAGCAGTGTTAACAAAGATACGAAGAATCCCATTTTGTTTTGGGACTGGAACCATAGCTGAATACTGCTTTGTTGGTGTTATAACAGGAGAAATGACCCCATCCTGGTCATCTCTTCCACCTGGTCTTGAACTTGGTTCATCGACGGGTGAGGTATCTTTCCGGGTATAAAGGTACACACTGGTCTGGCATCTTCTTTAAGTGTGATTCTATACTCTGTCTTCAGTCTTCCGAGACCTGAGAAAGGTTTTGGATAGTTTGCTTGAAAGTGACTGTTTACCTGTGGCTGTTTGACTTCATCAATCTTCTTGATCAGATGCAGGTGTAAGCATGCTTTTCTGCCCAGGAAGGAAAATTCTTGGTTTTGCAAGATTTAAAGGGTTTCCATAATTTCTCTCCCTCTATATTGGAGAGTTGTTTGAAGCTTTCCCTTCACTTTCAGTTGGGTCCCGCCCTGGACTCTGCAACTGTGTGTCTACTGATTGTAGGCAATGTCTCATCAACCACAGCTCTTGGTCTGACTGAACTGGGACACTAGCACCGGTGTCCAATTTGAATTTACATAAATGTCCTTGATTTAGGTCATTAATTTCTCCTAGGAAATCTCCAGTTACTTTTCTGCTAGAAGTTGATACACTGCTCTTTGTGTGAAGGTTTTTTGCTTTGAGACTTTGAGTGAAGAGGTCTTGCTCTGGCACATTTTCCCATAATGGCCAGTCTTTTTACAGTTGAAACAGTCCGTTTTACTGGTAGGACACCACTCCCATCTATGGGTCTTCCTGGCTCCACAGTGTTGGCATGGTCTTCCGGTGTCATGCACCTTCTCACCTGAGTGTGTCTTCTTCTGTATAGATTGACTCTGTCTTTGGCTTTAAGAACTGTACAGTCATCGGATTTTTTCTAATCCAAGGTTTCTCTTCAGCCCACAGAATGGCTCTGTTTTGTCTTCGACCTTCCGCCTGTCGTACGATCTGAATTGCCTTCTCGAGTGTAAGAGATCTGATAAAGACTCATCAGCTACTCCCACAACTATTCGGTCCCTTATCAGTTCCGCCTTCAATTCTCCAGAGTCACATCCCTCAGCCAATCTGTACAGATCATTTGTAAAAGAATCCATGGATTCACCTATCTTCTGGACTCGTTTGTTAAATTTTACTCTTTCCAGAATTTTGTTATTGCATAAATTGAAATATTGGTTGAAGGCTTGTAGCACATCCTGAAATTGATCAGAAGCCTCATTTATCCCTTACCTCGCAATCATGTCATCCACAATTGTACCATACAGTATAAAAGGGTGTTTTCCTTGTTCTACTGCTGATTTAGTCTGCAGCTGGGAAGCTATCCTAAATCGTAGGAATAATTTTCTCCTTAAAGACCAATTTTGTACCTGATTGGATCCTTCCTGATCGTGGAAGCTTTCAGGCATTCCGAATTCCAAAACCATTCTGTTTTCCTACGTTTTATTATGCTTTTTAGGGTGTTCCCCTTTCTTTTTCAATCATTCTGGCTTTAATGGAGGTGACAGCGCTCTTTCTGGGAGTTTCCTGCACTTTCCAGGGATTCCTGTGCTTTCTCTCCATGGTCTGATTGAGTAATGGCTGCCGACTCCAGCCGCCTCCTGAGTCGCCTTTTCGCTCGAGATCAATCTCGCTCCCTGTTTTTTCAATCCAGTGCACAGTTATCCACAATGTGACTTGGAACCCGATCGTTGGAGCTGGATCTTTTGTTGCAGACCACCATGCTTCTGTGGTGTAGTCTGAATTCCTGCATGCCTGACTCACTGACTGTCCATGTCTTCTTTTACTACGGAGCAGCTCCGGAGCTCTTTGCAATCTCCCGATGAGATCTTCTATTCTCTTAGCGTTACTTCAGAGGTAAGGAGTTTTCAGTGCTTTCTGGCTGTTTTAACTAGTGCCACCATATTGTGTGTTGTTGTTGTGGTAGCAACATAGTTAGTTAGGGTGTTCTTCATATAGTCTCAGAGTCTGGATGATGTCAACTAATAAATTATTTACACATCTCTATTTCCACTCTCCACAAGCCTCTCTAGCTCACATTCGTCATGCTGCTACTCTCTTCTTCCAAATCCTATTACCACGTGACTCTTACATCACTACAGTGGGAGGGGTTACTCTCACTCTCCAATATTAACCCTTCCAGGTCCTTATACTACACTAGCAAGGCCTTCAAAAGAGAATTGGATACTTATCTGAAGAGAAAACATTTGCAGGGCTACAGGGAAAAGGCGGGGGAGTGGGACTAGGTGAGTTGCTCTTGCACAGACACGATGGGCTGAATGGCTTCTTTCTGTGCTGTAACCATTCTATGATTCCATGATCTGGAATGCACTGCTAGGGCTGTATTTTCTTCTCTCGCCACCACTCCTGGCGGTGGGTGAAAAAAAATGGCGGCCTGCATGTGTGGGCTGTGCACGATGCCATGCTGGCACTATCTTTCTCGTGGTGGCCAACGATAATATACCGGTTGGGCCGCCCCCTTCTAATCACCAATATTTATCCCTCAACCACCATCATGAAAACAGGCCATTATCACATTGCTGTTTGTAGGACCTTGCACTGTGCAAATTGACTGCTTCTTACCTTGAAACAGCGACTGCACTTCAAATGTACTTCATTGGCTGTAAAGCGGTTTGGAAAGTCCAGAGGTCCTGAAAGGTCCTATATAAATGCAAATCACTCTTTTTTGATTAGCGTGTATATACTGCCAGAAGATGCAGAAACAGCTGGAGACAACGGGCTGACCCTATGCTCAAGAGCATTTATTCAATGTAATTTATTATCAATGCACACAAAGATCAACAACTCCTGACAGCTATCTGTGCCTGACGCCGAACCACAGAGCAGATTGCTTCGAGGGTTTGGGGCTCAGCACTTAACTCTTGATCAAGTTGAAGTCTGAAACTTGGGACAGGATTCCAGAAATGCCTGCGCCTGCTTTACTTTCAGCTCCAACAGTAACACATTCAAAAGCGCTGTCTCTTTAGCTGAGCAGGCTGTTGAGCCTCAACCCTAATGTGAGCAACCAGGCCATACTGGTATGGAATCCCTCATCTCAGATACTCCAATAGGATCAGGAACGGAGGAAAAAAGTGTACAATCACACCAAACCTTGTAAGATTAGGAAACTGTTTTTACCACCTGTATGACCATGTGGCAGAGGTGACACTGACAGCCTGAACCAAATCCTTCTAGAACACCTGCCTCGCCCTCATCTGCGGCTTTCTCTCCCGAGGGTGGCTGCTAGGAGACAAAGGCTACCTGCTTCTCCCAGGGCATCTAACACCACTGCGTTGACCAGCACTATGGCCTACAATGATGTACACATCACAGGAACATAGGAACAGGAGAAGGCGATCAGCCCCTCAAACCTGTTCTACCATTCAATGAGATCATGGCTGATGTGTATTCCAACTCCATTTACTGCCTTGGCTCCATATCCTTCAATAATCAACAAAAATCTATCGATCTCAAACTTAAAACTATTAATTGAGCTAGCATCGACTGCTTTTTATAGGAGGCAGTTCGACATTTCAACCACATATTGCGTGCAGAAGTGTTTTGTAACTTCTATCCTGAATGTCCTGGCTCTGATTTTAAGGTTATGTCCGCTCGTCCTAAACTTCCCCACCAGCAGAGAAATTTGGCTGGGTGAGCTAAGCTATCAGAATGCAAATTCAAATAGATCAAGCTAAAAGGATGCTACAGATCTCCGGGTGGGAAGAATAATTGTTGCTAAGGCTTTTTATAAAGTTCATCCACCCCCCCACACCTGCCTGCATTGAGCATAAAATTGGGGTCTGGGCTTGCCGCACTGTCCCCTACACGCACCCACCCTACCACCACCCTCCCCCCACTCCTTCACTGTGGGTAAAATTGAAGCCTGAAGGAATGAACCCTCTACTGACTCATCAGAAAATCAAGGCTGCTGGAAAGGCCATCACAAGCCCCCCCAAATGAAAATCTAGGCCTTTTGAAGATGAGGCATCCCCTTCGCCCCACTGCTTATGAAGTTTGCCTTTATACACCTTCTATATCCATCTGCTCCATTCTCCTCTCCTTCCTCCTCCTCTCCTGACCGCCCCCTTGCCTACTCCACCTTATTTGTCTCCTTATCCCCTTTCTTGTTCCCATTTCCCTCTCCTCCTCCTGTCCCCTTCCTCTTCTCTCTCCCTCTCCCCCATTGTACCCTCATCCCACTACCACTCCCCACCTGGATCCATTTACCCCAACTATGCTCTAACCCTGTGGAAAGAGAAGCAGAGTTAACGTTTCGGGTCAGTGACCCTTCTCAAGCCATTCCGAAGAAGGGTCACTGACCCGAAACGTTAACTCTGCTTCTCTTTCCACAGATGCTGCCAGACCTGTGCGTGGTTCCAGCATTTCTTGTTTTTATTTCAGATTTCCAGCATCCGCAGTATTTTGTTTTTATATTATGCTCTAACCCTCCCTGATCTGAATACTACACTGGGTCTGGACTCCTTGGGCTGAATTTTGTTCTGCCCTTGAAAGCAGGCTCAGAGGCAGGATGGGGAAACAAAATGGAAAGAGGTCCCATTCCCAATTTTGTACCGGGTCCCCGCCATTTTGTCCGGGCGAAGAAGGCTAGTGGACGACTTTCCCGCCCCAAGCTAACTGAAGCCCTTAAGTGGTCAATTAATGGCTTCTTTGCACCTCCATCCCAATTTTGTGGAAGACGGAGGGAAGATGTGCTGTGAGGAGACGCCGTCAAGTAAAGCCTGGTGGCCTCCTAGCAGTTTGGGGGATGATCCCTCCTTTCGGGCAAACCAAGACCCCTGGAGGGCCCCCCTGGCAGCGATTGCTGTCATCCTGGGAAGAACCACCCCCACCCTCAACAACACCACCCCCCTCCCCCGTGGCTGGGCCTGCCTCACTGGCCCTGGTGACCCTGACCTCACACTTCTCCCTGGGTCGCTGACATCCTTGATGCTGCAGGGCCTCCTGCAGTACTGGCAGTGGCCACTACTCAGTGGTACTGCAGAGCTGCCAGCCTTCTAATTGGAGCTATTCCCTTAAAGGGACAGATTCCCTTAAAGGGACAGTGTCCCTGACAGCAGGCAGTTAATTGGCTGCCTGCCGTTAAATGGCTTCAGGGATCTGATGGAGGGCCAAGGTAGGGTCTCCCCCCTGCCTTCCAGTCGGCTGCCAGACCCCTGTCAATAAATGACAGTGTCTAGTATCATGGTGGGGTTGGGAGAGAGGAGGCAACTGATAGCTTTTTTTTTCAATGTGCATTTCTCCTCAAGCCTATCCTAAGTACCACTTGAGGGTCTCAGGTCTGGAGAGCTGCTCCATATTACAGTGGTCCTCTGGTGATGGCATTCTCTCAGAACATAAGAATATAACATGAGAAACAGGCAGTGGGGAGACGTCCCTCGAGCCTGCTCCGCCATTCAATAAGATCATCACAGATCTGATTGTGGCCTTAACTCCACTTTTCTGCCTGCCCCCCATAACCCTGGACTCCCTTGTAGATTAAAAATCTGTCTAACTCAGCCTTGAATATGTCCAATGACCCAGCCTCCACTGCTCTCTGGGGGAGAGAATTTCAAAGATTAACAACTCTCAGAAGAAATTCCTCCTCATCTCCGACTTAAATGGGAGGCTCCTTATTTTGAAACTGTGCTCCCCAGTTCTAGATTCCCCCACATGGGGAAATATGCTGTCAGCATCTAATCCATCAAGCACCCTGTCAAGAATCTTATATGTTTCTGTGAGATCACCTCTCATTCTTCTAAACGCCAATGAGTATAGACCCAAACTGCTCAACCTTTCCTCGTAAGACAACCCCTTCATCCCAGGAATCATCCTAGCGAAACTACTCTGAACTGTTTCCAATGCAAGTCCATCCCTCCTTAAGTAAGGAAACCAAAAACGTACACAGTACCCTGGGTGTTGTCTCAATGACCTGTATAGTTGTAGCAAGACTTCCCTACTTTTATACACCATCACCCTTGCAATAAAGGCCAACATCCCATTTGCCTTCCTGATTACTTGCTGTACCTGCATGGTAACCTTTTGCGATTCATGTACAAGGACATCCAGATCCCTCCGTACCACAGCCTTCTGCAGTCTCTCTCCATTTAAATAATATTCTGCTTTTCTATTCTTCCCATAAAAATGGACAACCGCACATTTTCCCACATTATACTCCATCTGCCAAAATTTTGCCTACTCACTTAACCTATCTATATCCCTTTGCAAATTCTGTGTGTCCTCACAACTTGCTTTCCTATTTATCATTGTGTCATCAGCAAATATAGCTACAATATACTCGGTCCCTTCAACCAAGTCATTAATATTGATCGGAAATAGTTGAGACCCCAGCACTGATCCCTGTGGCATTCCACTAGTTACAGTTTGCTAACCTGAAAATGCCCCATTTATACCCACTCTCTGTTTCCTGTTAGTTAGCCAATCCTCTATCCATGCTAATATATCCCTGAAGAGATGTATCCCAGCTGTTATGTGAGGCAAGGGAGGAGATAGCAGGGGCTCTGACACAAATTTTCAAATCCTCTCTGGCCACAGGAGAGGTACCAGAGGACTGGAAGACAGCAAATGTGATACCATTATTCAAGAAGGGTAGCAGGGATAAATCAGGGAATTACAGGCCGGTGAGTCTAACATCAGTGGTAGGGAAACAATTGGAAAAAATTCTGAGGGACAGGATTAGTTTCCACTTGAAGAGGCAGGGATTAATCAGGGATAGTCAGCATAGCTTTATAGGGGGAGATCGTGTCTAAGAAACTTGATTGAATTTTTCGAGAAGGTGACGAGATGCGCAGATGAGGGTCAAGCAGTTGATGTAGTCTACATGGACTTCAGTAAGGCTTTTGATAAGGTCCCGCTGGGGAGATTGGTTAAGAAGGTAAGAGCCCATGGGATACAGGGCAATTTGGCAAATTGGATCCAAAATTGGCTTAGTGGCAGGAGGTGATGGTCGAGGGTTTTTTTTGCGAGTGGAAGCCTGTGACCAGTGGTGTACCACAGGGATTGGTGCTGGGACCCTTGCTGTTTGTAGTGTACATTAATGATTTAGATGTGAATATAGGAGGTATGATCAGTAAGTTTACTGATGACACGAAAATTGGTGGTGTTGCAAATAGTGAGGAAGAAAGCTTTAGATTACAAGACAATATAGATGGGCTGGTAAGATGGGCAGAGCAGTGGCAAATGGAATTTAATCCAGAGAAGTGCGAGGTGATGCATTTTGGGAGGACTAACAAAGCAAGGAAATATACAATGAATGTTAGGACCCTAAGAAGTACAGAGGGTCAGAGGGACCTTGGTGTACTTGTCCATAGATCACTGAAGGCAGCAGCACAGGTAGATAAGGTGGTTAGGAAGGCATATGGGATACTTGCCTTTATTAGCCGAGGCATAGAATATAAGAGCAGGGAGGTTATGAAGGTGCTGTATAAAATGCTAGTTAGGCCACAGCTGGAGTACTGTGTACAGTTCTGATCACCACACTATAGGAAGGATGTGATTGCACTGGAGAGGGTACAGAGGAGATTCACCAGGATGTTGCCTGGGCTGGAGCATTTCAGCTATGAAGAGTGACTGGATAGCCATAGTTCATTTCCTTTGAGCAGAGAAGGCTGAGGGGGGACCTGATTTGAGGTATAGAAAATTATGAGGGGCATTGATAGATTTGCTAGGAAGAAACTTTTTCCTTTAGCGGAAGGATCAATAACCAGGGGGCATAGATTTAAGATAAGGCAGGAGGTTTAGAGGGGATTTGAGGAAAAATATTTTCACCCAGAGGATGATTGGAATCTGGAATACACTACCTGAAGGGGTGGTAGAGGCAGGAACCCTCAACATTTAAGTAGTATTTAATGTGCACTTGAAACACCATAGCACACAAGGCTACGGGGCAAGTGCAGGAAAACAGGATTAGAATAGATAGGTGCTTGATGGCCAGCACAGACATAGTGGGCTGAAGGGCCTGTTTCTGTGCTGTATGACTCTATGACCCCCAAAACCATGAACTTTTATATTGTGTAGTAACCTTTTATATGGCACCTTATTGAATGCCTTTTGGAAATCCAAATACACTACATCTACCGGTTCCCCTTTATCCATCCTGCTTGTTACATTCCCAAAGAATGCTAATAAATTTGTCAAGCACAATTTCCCTTTCATACAACAGTGTTGACTCTGCTTGATTGCATTATGATTTTCTAAATGTCCTGCCTACTATTTCCTTAATAGATTCTAGCATTTTCCCAATGACAGGTGTTCGGCTAACTGGCCTACAGTTTCCTGCTTTCTGTCTCCCTTCTTTCTTGAATAGAGGTGTTACATTTGCAGTTTTTCAATCTGCTGGGACCTTTCCAGAATCTAGGGAATTTTGGAAGATTACAACCAATGCATCCACTATCTGCAGCCACTTCGAAGACCAGAGCATGCAGGACATCAGGTCCAGTGGCCTTGTCAGCCTTTAGTTTTCCATTGGGATGCTTTGTGTCTTCTACTGTAAAGACAGATACAAAATACTTTTTCAAAGTTTCTGCCATTTCCTAGTTTCCCCATTAGTAATTCCCCAGTCTCATCCTCTAAGGGGCCAACACTTATTTTAGCCATTCTTTCTTTTTTATATACCTGTAGAAGTTTTTACTGTTTGTTGCTTTATTTCTTGCCAGTTTACTCATACTCTAATTTCTCCCTCTATTATTTTTAGCCACCCTTTGCTGGTTTCTAAAATTTTCCAGCCTACCACTAATCTTCACAGAATTGTATGATTTTTCTTTGAATTTGATACCATCCTTAACTTCCTTATTTAGCCACGGATGGTGCCTCTTTCTCAGTCTTTCTTTCTCAAAGGAATATATCTTTGCTGGGAGTTATTAAATATCTCCTTAAATGTCTGCCACTGTTTCTCTACCATCTTAATTTTAACCTATCTTCACAGTCCACTTTAGCCAACTTCATACCCTTGCAATTGTTTTTATTTAAATATAAGACACTAGTTTCAGACCCAAACTTCTCACCCTCAAACTGAATGTGAAATTCTGTCATGTTATGATAACTCTTGCCTCGAGGATCCTTTACTATGAGGCCATTAATTAATCCAGTCTCATTACACATTACCAGGTCTAAAATAGCCTGCTCCCTGGTTCGTTCCAGAACATATTGTTCTAAGAAACTGTCCCAAATACACTCTTATGAACTCATCCTCCAGGCTACCTTTGCCAATTTTATTTGTCCAATCTATATGAAGATTAAAATTGCCTATGATTATTGCAGTTCCTTTCTTACAAGCCCCCTTTATTTCTTGATTTATACTCTGGCCTATGATGTAGCTACTGTTATGGGGCCTATAAACTACTCCCACCAGTGACTTCTTTCCCTTGCTATTTCTTATCTCCGCTCAAACTAATTCTACATCTTCATTTTCTGAGCCAAGATAATTTCTCACTACTATACTGATCTCATCCTTTATCAAAAAGAGCTACTCCACCTGCCTTTCCTTTTTTCCTATCCTTGTGAAATGTCAAATACCTTTAACTGTTCAGTTATCAGCCATGGTCACCTTGCAATCAAGTCTCTGTAATGGCTATCATATACTTATTTATTTCTATTTGTGCCATAAATACATCCATCTAGTCACAAATGCTGTGTACATTCAGATAAAGAGCCTTTCATTCTGTCTTTACCATTTTTTCCTACTGATTTTTTGCTGGTGCACTCCTGTGTTTGTATGCTCTGTCCTTTCCTGTCACACTGGTCATCATTATCCATATCACTACCCTGCACTATTTCTTTATCCTTCCTCATTAACTTTCTAAATCTCTCCTCACATGAACCCGCCCCCCCAACTATTTAGTCTAAAGCCTTCTCTACAACCCTAGTTATATGACTCGTCAGGACACTGGTCCCTGTGTGATTCAGGTGAAGACTGTCCCAACAGGTACAGCTCCCTCTTTCCCCGGTACTGGAGTAAGTGCCCATTAATCAAAACCCATTTTTCCCACACCAATCTTTGAGCCACGCATTCAACTCTCTGATCTTAGTTACCCTATGACAATGTTCTTGCGGCTCAGGTAGTAATCCAAAGATTATTACCTTTGTGGTTCTGCTTTTTAATTTAGCCCCTAGCTGCTCATTCTTCCTCACATAACCTCATTATTAGTCCTGGTTATGTCACTGGTACCCACATGG
This sequence comes from Heterodontus francisci, assembly GCF_036365525.1. Classification (NCBI taxonomy): domain Eukaryota; kingdom Metazoa; phylum Chordata; class Chondrichthyes; order Heterodontiformes; family Heterodontidae; genus Heterodontus; species Heterodontus francisci. Next base: position 26,080,340 of record NC_090412.1, on the reverse strand, counting down.
ATCAAGGCAACTGGATCCTTTCCCTCCCACTCAAAGTTCCTCTCCAGTCCCAAGGAGATGTCCTTAAACCTGACACCGGGCGGGCAACACAGCCTTCGAAATCACGCTTGCGACTGCAGAAAACAGCATCAATTCCCCTAACTATACTGTCCCCTACTACAACTACATTCCTTTTTACTCCCCCCACTTGAATGGTCTCTGCACCACGGTGCTGTGCTCAGTTTGGTCATCCACCCTGTAGTCCCTGCTCTCGTCCACACAAGCTGCAAGAACATCAAACCTGTTGGACAAATGCAACAGGACCATTGATCTTGGCTCATCAATTGCTTGGTTCTTCAGTCTATCTTTATTTTTTAATTTATTTTATTTAATAAAATAAATTTAAAAAAATAAATATCTTGAAGGCACCTGAGGGGTCTGGCAGACCAGAGGCTGTTCATCAGGTGAAGCACAGGCTCACGTAGAACTACCAGTCATTCCTAATCTAGACACTTAAACCAACTGTGTGCTTAATTAAGTTTTAGTAATAATACACTGCAAGTGTAATGGAAAATTAATTAATCCCGATTTAAGTCTAAATAATGAGTTAATATTTCTACATATGGAAACATGCAGCTTGTTCAAATTAAAGACATTGTACATGTGTGAAGAGCCTATTGTCATGGTAACAGTATAGCTTGGTTGGGCAAACTCCAATTAGTCAAGAGGGAAGTGTGAAACCGTCTCTCCAGAGATGGCGAATCATGGGATTTTGAGTTGTGTTAATGTGTGATTGGATGCAATGTTATTCTATCAAACTAAACGTGGGGCATTAGTGGTCTGGAGACCCAATTTATGTGGCCACATATAGGGTGGAATTTTATGGTCCCTGCAAGAGTAGCTTTGGTGGCATGTGGGGTGATTTAATCAGGCAGGAGTTGATTTTTCGCATTTCTGACGGCAGGATTTGTTTCCGAAATTAAGTCAGCAGTGTGTTTGCAGTGTTTGAGGGTCCCCCCGCAGGGTGGCGGTTTGCAGCTTGGCATTCATTTCCATAGCATGAATACTCATTACTCTATTACTCAAATGAAATCCTACCGGTCAGATTAAGTTATCAGCGAGCAGCATTCCCGTACCACACATTTCACGTTCGCTTAAACGGGACGTATAACAGTCGGCTTTGTGCCATGGTTTTGTGTCATGAACTCATCGGCACGAGGAACGCCAGCATTAGAATGGATGTTTGACTCCAGGCTCAGCATCAGCAAAGGTGATTCTTCTCAGGGGATGGTGGGGAAGTGTAGATGGAGGAGCAGGGGAGGCTACTTGGGGAAGACTGGGTGGGGTGAGCATGGAGCAGCAGGGTTTGAAGAAGGAGTGTCTAGGGTGTGCAGTGGTTGTTATTGCTGCTGAAGCTGGATGTGGGCAGCTGCTGGGTTGGGGAATTAATTTGAGTTTTACAGTCAACAGATGATCATGAAGGGCCTAAAGAGAGGGATGAGTGCTGTCGATGTCGGGGGCATTCAGAATACAGGCACTGTCAATGGGGGCAAATGAATTCAGTGGTGGGGGGGGGGGGGGGAAGAGAAGAGAGAGAAAAAAACGTTGGGTCTCAGAATTGTGTATTTTACTGTAGCATAGGGAGGGAAACAGGACTCTTTATAAAAAAAAAAGGTGGATTTGAGCTGGCTCAAGCATCAAAGTCGGCATTTGGATGGTAACGGAAGTAGGAACAGGGGAAAATGGCATGAATACATTGATTGTGACACTGTCCAAGGTAATGGGAGAAAGTTCAATGGTAACAGAGGGAAGGGTTAAAGTTCATTTGGTGGGTCAAGGGTGATGGGTGCAGGCTGGAAGGTGGCAGGTGGAGGTTGGAAAAATTGCGCTAGAGATTGTACATGCACCATTTTCTCAAATGATAATGCAAACCATATGGCCACTCAAGGATCGGAAGGTGAGTGGGAGGAGACCAATGATACTGGGTGGGATTTCCTGCTGACTGCAATTTTAAGGCACAAACACTGCTTCGATGGCAACAGAAGGCTGAATTGGAACACTCGGCTCATTTCATTATTTGTAAAGTTGCAGTGACATGGGTGTCATACATCCAAATTTATTGAGTACCATGGGAAGAAGAGCAGAGGGCATGACTAAGGAGGGCTCTTTTGCCTCACCACATGATGCCTGAATGCCAGCAGCAGGCAGAACAAGGAGAGGATGGTCCAAATGCCATCATCCAGGAATGGCATTCTCAAAGACAGGAACTGATGTTAAACAGGCAGACGTCCAGTCACCAAAATGAGGAAGCGGATGACAGACTCTGATCCACAACTGTTTCATTGGCAATTCATAGTTTAGTCCAAACATCAGTTCCCACTCTTTCCTTCTGGACTAACCCTGTCCAGAGGCAACTCCCCAACTGGGCAAAAACCCAGCCCTTAAACAAAACTATAATGAGCATCACCTACTCTTAACACTGAAATGAGTCCTGTTTAATTAAAGGGACCAGAATTTATTAGCAGATTCCCTTTAAAAAAAAACATATGTACAGATAAGTATATATAAAAATTTTAGATTCCCAAACGTTACTTAGTGAGATATCCTCCTTCTAGAACACAGTCAAAAACTTTACAGTGGAGGCATTCCCTTAGCGAAACAGTCTGATAGTTGATGACTAGAATCCACCCAGCTCAGCTTAGAGATTTCCTTCCTTTCCAACATTTGCTTCAAACTGGTTATGTCTATCCTCAGCCTTTTTTCATTTATGCTTTGTAAAGTGCATATTATTGCACAGAGATCAATTATCTATGTAACATTCAATTTGCATTGTCTTTTCAGTCTCTTTTAAAAGATTTCTTCCAAGATCTTTGACAAATATAACACCATCCACAAATGCAAGAGTTTCAGCGGCTAGCAATGCGCATCTTTTCCCATTCTCTCCCACAAGGGATATCACAAACCCTCCTGCACTGGAAAATCCATCACCAAGGTTTGCACGCAAGGCATCACTAAAAATGATTAATTTCATATTTTTGGGGATCACCCAAAGCAGGGAACTTCAGCATACACTTCTCTATTTTTAAATTTTTAAAAATGTTTTCTTCACCCTCAGAATGTCTTCAACCTTAGGATGTTTCATCACAAGACCAAGTTCTGCACATCAAAACTTGCATCTGGTCTCGTCTGAGGCTAACCAATTGAGTTGTCCGACAAGACTCCTCAAATGTTCCATTTCATCCTGAGACGTAGCTGTGTCTCTGTCCTGATCTGTTGTGACCAATTGTGATAGGAGTGACATTTTCCAAGTAAGAATGCTGATGTAAAACTACATCCGACTCACATGGTTTTATCCCCAAACCCACATTTAAAAGCCCCAGAAGCTTGACTGCCAATTTTAAATTCTGCCATAATTCGATGAATAACATTCTTTTCAAACTCATTAGTACTACACCACAAAAAAATCATCCACATGCATCATAAAGATACCCAAAAATTTTCCATTATAGTGCCAATAAAACATTGCAGGGTCCGCCTACAGTTGTGAACACCCTAACTGTAAGAGAACTGCCCCCACTAGAAACATACCATACCTAGGAAGCATCATTCAACTCAAAGACATTTATTTAACTTCGAGCTTCCCTATGTCTGATGCTTCCTTCGGAGGCTGGAGAAACACTTCCCTCTGAAGGAAAACCACTATGATATCTATGGACTTGCAGCTCCAAGAACAAGTTGCTAAAATAACTGAAAAAAACCTCAGTTTAGCCTCTTATTGCTCTATCTAACCTATTAGCAGCTACGAACACTTCCCGATCACAGGGACTTCTGCCTCTGACCTTATCTGGAGAAGGTTCTCCACTATCTAGGCTACACAGTTGCCTCATCAGGCTGCGGCCTCCCACATTGAGCTCTCTGGACTACCTGTCAAAATGTCTACCAGAAGTCCTTTCCACTATACGTGACCTTTTTCCTCCTACCAGACGCATCTCCTGAACGAGCTACGTTTTCTCGTTCTCCATTCTTGTACTCCTGTTTGCCAATCCATGGCCTTCACTTCTTGCCCCTTTTGGGCATTTAACCAATTTGTGTTTTCCTGTAGACTTCCCTGCTCATCCAACTATCATAGCCTCCCTTCAGTTATCAGACCCTACTGGTTAGTACGGCACTTGGGAACCTACTTTGGGAAACTGATCCCTGGATGAGATGGCTTCTTTTTGTTCTTTCCAAACAGTATGGGAATCAGTATCTATTTCTTAATCTCAGATCTCACCCCTCTGGCTCAAAACATTTGCAGAATGCATGGGTATGTGATGTACATGGTGCCTCATGATCATCACCTTCTCCTATGTTCTCGGTGTTTGAAAATTCATAACGCATCCCTAGTACTGGCGAACAATATGCTTTTAGTTTAGTTTAGTTTAGAGATACAGCACTGAAACAGGCCCTTCAGCCCACTGAGTCTGTGCCGACCATCAACCACCCATTTATACTAATCCTACACGAATCCCATATTCCTACCACATCCCCACCTGTCCCTATATATCCCTACCACCTACCTATACTAGGGGCAATTTATAATGGCCAATTTACCTACCAACCTGCAAGTCTTTTGGCTTGTGGGAGGAAACCGGAGCACCCGGAGAAAACCCACGCAGACACAGGGAGAACTTGCAAACTCCGCACAGGCAGTACCCAGAATCGAACCCGGGTCCCTGGAGCTGTGAGGCTGCGGTGCTAACCACTGCGCCGCCCTTTTATGGTTTGATTCCCGTATTGTATTACTAAAATGTTCCCGTCACGTCCGATAACTTTCCCCAGACCCTTCATTCCCGATGCCCTTCTCTCTTATAATAAAGAAGATTGCCAGAACTAAAGTCTTCCCCAGACCATCTTATGTGATGCCTTAGTGCTCAGAATTTTCTGCAATGCTTCATGCTTGGATAAAAGCTCTCCTGCCAGCATGTAGCACATTTAGGGGAGCTGAGAAAGTAGAGCTAATAATCGTTCCCTCCAGGGCCGGAGGATCGTCACGTAGTATGGAAGGAAATTTTGCATTCCAGCCCAGACCAATTGGTATTTGTAAAGAACCTTTTGCATGTACTGCCGATGCCAGAGTAGTTTATAGCTTAGTGCTGTTGATCTGCCAGTATTTTGTGTAACATGTCATCAATTATTCCATGATTTCTCACACAATCCATTCTCTATCACTGCAGAATTTCCAATTTGTGACATGAAGGCAGTTGGAAACGATTGTGTTCCCAAAAATTTCTTTAGGGTCGCAGTCATTTGATAAAAAGAAAATCTGTAACATGGAATTGAACCCCTGTCAAAACCAAAAGTCTACCTAAACTCAAGCACAGACTCAGGAATTTCTAGACTGAATTTTTTTAGTCAGTTATATAACTATCAAATTCCATGACATATTCTTCCATGGACTGATTGTCAGCCTTCTTAAATTTATCAAAAATCAACCTCATCGGCTTCCAACAAATCATCCTTTTTGTAAATCTTGTCCATAAATTGTACTAGAATTGGCAAACCCTCTTCAGTATCCAAGTCAGTAGCGTTCAGTTCTGAAAATACGTTATTTCAAATCTTGCTTTTTCCTGGTAAAGTCAAAGCCAAGGCCATATCTTGCTTCCTCTTGGTTAAGGAAGTGACCAGAGTCCACATTTCCACCTCATTCTTCCATTGTTTATATGGTTCCAATTCAGTGGGTAATCATAGTTCAAGAGCCTGCAGCGTGACTCAACCATTTCACCCCAAAAGCCACCAGCAGCTTTACTTTGGTTAAAGAAAGAAACTATGTTTTTTCTTTATATTCCCACCTGAAGAGATCAAAGTTAATCCTCTGCTACCATGTTAAACAGGCAGATGTCCAGTCACCAAAATGAGGAAGCCAATGACAATCTCTGATCCACAACTGTTTTATTGGCAGATCAAACATCAGTTCCAACTCTTCCCTTTTGGACTAACTCTGTCCAGAGACAACTCCTCACCTGGCCAAAAACCCAGCCCTTAAATACAAAACTATAATGAGCATCACCTGCTCTCTATTAACACTGAAATGAGTCCTGTTTAATTAAATGGACCAGCAATTTCAATATTGTCAACTGGCACGTCATCGCATCTTCAGGGCAAGGACAAATTACCTTCAAATGTCAGAGATGCCTAAGGATGTCATGTGAAATGGTCACAGAAATTTGTAGGATTCTGCAGCATGACCTGCAGCCGCTCGGCTTCGGTGGGAATCCCATGCCAGTTGTCCTCAAAGTGACTGCTACACTCAAATTTTTGCCACCATGGCCTTCCAGGGATCAATGAGTGACATATGTGACGTATCATAGTCTGCGACTCATAGGTATATTAAAGAGGTGACCAATGCCTTATTCCATTGTGCCCAATGATTTCATTTGCTTGCCTGTAGACATGGACAGCCAGGCAGCAAGGTCTGTGGCCTTCGGTGCCATCGCTGGCTTCCCTGGAGTGCAAGGGGTGATCGACTCTACTCATGTGGCCATTAGAGCTCCCTGGGACCAGCCTGCTGTATTTGTAAATCGCAAATGCTTCCACTCTTTGAACGTACAACTGGCTTGCAATCACATGAGCAGAATAATGCAAGTTTGCTCACGTTTCCCAGGGAGCTGTCATGACTCATACACACAGCTGCCAGTTTTTGACAAACCAGCCGAAGTAGATGGTTGGATCCCAGGTGACAAGGGTTACCCCCTTTGTACATCGTCGAACACACCATTGGCATGCTGAAAATGCAATTTATTGCCTTGACCGGTCTGGAGGGGCTCTTCAGTACGTGCCACAGAGGTTCCCATGAATAATCGTCTGCTGTGCATTGCACAACCTGGCAATGAGACGCGGCAACATTCTGCAGATGGAGGAACAGGAGGAGCACTAGTCCTCCTCAGATGAGGATGACTATGAAGAGGGTGAGGAGGAAGACAACAATGCCAATGATGCCATTATGGATATAGGGGCTATGCAAGGGACATCAGGGAAAACTTCATATTTGCACGTTTCAGCTAACATTAAGCCATGCTGGGAGGAGAAAAAAAAACATTCTCCAAATATGTTCACATAGCTTGAACTCTTAATTATTTCTGTAATCAAAAAAAAAAGAGCTCTTCTGACAACAGCATGTGGACCTGCAGTGGTGATGTGCCTAACGCCTGTATGATATCAACTTCAATCAAAGTGACCTGTGCCTCCATTGGAAATATTGTCCTGCATCAAGGCATTAACCCGCACACATAGGAAGCTGCAATGTTGCAGCACTTTGATGTGCCGGCGGATCAAATGTTCTCTGGGCTACGATGGAACTGAATGCACACTATTGCAAGGAAAGTAAGGGGATAACTGCAGAATCACAAATGTAAGGCATGTTGGTAAGGAAAAAAGTGAAAAATCTGCAAACGGCAAACAGCCATCATTGAAGTCTGAAGGCGCAATTAACCATGATAAATGGACACTGGACACTTTCTCTTGGGTGGGGGAACGAGACGCCACTTACTCTGGGGGCGTCCTGAGAGGAAGGACCCGGGGCAGCTGGCATGTGCTCATCCTCCATCTGGGTGCATGATGGCACCTGCCTATCTCCCTGAGGGGAAGGAGCACCCATAGGGAGGTCCAGGTTCCTCATTCCCCTCTCGCTTAGACTCTGCTGCTTGGAGCACATGGCTACAGCGATGGAGTGCAGGTCAGAGTGGACATGGCTCGAGTGCTCAACCAGACAGACCACGGGACTCACCAGACTCTCGACTGAGGAAGCCATACACTCATATGCCTGGGACAGGACAGACGTCATGGCTTGCATGGACTCCTCCATGGCACGCACAAAGCCATGCATGACCTCAGGCATCACCGGCATAATTTCCATATGGCTTTGCGGCACATCCAGCAGACTTCTCGTAGCAACAAATAGGATCATCATGAGCGTGGGGCTGAGCAGGGGCCTGGTCTTCAGCAGTCCTCCGATTGTCAGGGGACCCGACTGGCACATGCGCCCCCAGCTGCTGGGACGTGTCTGTGTCATGACCAGCCGATTGTGACCCAGATTCTAATCTTAAACCCCCTGTGAACTGTGTAAATGTATCTGCGCTAGCGGAGATGTGAGAAGAGGCAGGTGACAGGGCACCCTCTAGGGAATTGGTTTCAGCTTCCTCCCCAGAGGAGGATTCTTGTGCCTTGTGATGTTCTGTCACTCGAGTGTGGGCACCTGCAGTGGAGACACAAACAGAGGCACTTTAAGCATTAGCTGAACATGAGTTCACATGCTTTTCTTTGCTGTGCACATATGGCCACAAGACTGAAGATGACACATCATCCTTATGCCTTGAGGATCCTGCCTCGCCATCTGCAATTGATCTGTCTCACTCCTCTCTCGCAATTTCTGATGCCTTCTCCTTAGCTGGTGTGAGCACCCTGATGCCTGAGACACTTCCACCTGTCTTTGCCCACTCGTGGGTGCACTTATCCTGCAGGAGACAGTGCAGGTTTAATGACATGCCAAAAGATGCATTGCACCCATTGTACACATGAATCGACATCAGGACTGGCTTTCGCTCAATATATCCAAGTACATGATCAACGTCAATCATCAACTTTGCGCACAGTCAGTAAATGTATGGCACCAAGGCTGCTCACACATTCCACTACATGGCTTGTCTACCCTCTGTCTTAAAGTCATGGAGCCAGGGAGGAAAACAATGGACAGCTTCGCCAAGCCCACTTACTCTCGCTGATCTGAGCAAGTCATTGATATGTTTATAACACTGAACCCAGGTTCGCCACATCATCCCACAGTTTGAGACCTCCTCTGCTACCTCCGTCCAGGCAGCCTTAGTGAGGCGGGAGGGTCCTCGGACTCCATCTGCAGGGAAGAGGACCTCCTGCCTTTCCCTGACGGCCCGGAGGAGAACCTGCAGGAAGGCATCACTGAACCGTGGGGTGGGACGCTGCCTGCTGACTGACATTTTCTTTGCTCTTGCTGCAGTGAAAAAAAAATGATGGGGAGTTGGTGCTGGGTTTGAAAAATTAAGGAAAGTAAGAGCAGTTACAAATAAGTAAAACATTTAATTTTGGTCACTCTGAAGACACTGAAGACTGCTGCTCCTTGAGGCTTTTTTGCCGTGGCGATCATGGTGCTTGACCGAGGGACGGCAGGTTCTACCAATGAAAGGCCGTCCCCACTGCATGATCGCACTGTCTCCTCTTTCCATTGCCACACTGTTCATTTACATATAGAATTGTGTGGGATATGGGAAAAATTGTGGAACAGGAAGTTATGCTGCCGGGAACGCCATGGGACTCATAAAATCCCGGGCAAAGTCTCGCACAGAGCTGTCCTGAGGGAAACAATCTTATCACTGTGTTCCCCAGCTAACCCACTGGAACTGGGGACAGGATACTTGAGGCCTTATGGAATCATTAATATTCCTAAAGCCCCAAGAAAGCGAGAGAGTATCGGACATTCTCCAGACCCTCCGAGATGCTGCTCCAGAGATTTTGGAATCCAGCGCCCCATGATCTCTCCATACAATCTTTCAAGAATCTGAAGGTCAGTGGGTGATGATACCAAGACTTAGGGGGTTAAATTATGAATTCAGGTTGCATAAACTTGGCTTATAGTCCCTGAGTATGGATCATTGAGAGGTGATCTGACCGATGTGTTTAAAATTTAATAGGGTAGATAGAGAGAAACTATTTCCTCTGGTGGGGGGATGAGGAGCAAGGGGACATAATTTTAAAATTAGAGTTAGGCCTGTTCGGAGGGAAATCAGGAAGCTTGTTTCAGACAAAGGGCTATGAAAATCTAGAACTCTCTTCCCCAAAAGGCTGTAGCAGTTGGGATAATTAAAGCTTTCAAGATGGAGATGGATAGATTTCTGTTGAATTTTGTTACATTAAATGATATGGAGCAAAGGGGGAAAATGGAGTTGAGATAGAGATCAGCCACGATCGAATTGAATAGCTGAGCAGGCCTGAATGGCTGAATGGCCTCTTCCTGTTCCTAATGCTTCCACATCGGATGCATTGACTGACCTGGTGAGTATTGGGTGATGGGGGCATGTTAGAACTTGGATAGCCAGGAAGTGAAGAAAGGAACACTGGAATCTGATCTTTATACACTTACAAACTCTCATTAACAGAAACACACATTGCATATCATGCACCTCTAACCAAAAACCCCTCTTTAAGCTTCCTAAATATCTGAGCACAGGTGAGTCCCCAATTAATACCCACCACCTGAACATAGTTAACACCCAACTGATACACAATGAACAAGGGGAGGTGAGGAGGAGTGTGAAGGTCCTGGAGCTCCAGCCTACACTGAATTGATGAGAGCTGTAGGGGATGGTGATGAACACCACTGACGTCTGCTGCACATCTTCTGAGATGCTGCACAGGGCTTCCACATGAAGTCTGAATCTCTGCAAACATCCTTCCTTTCATTGCAGGATTTCCTGGCTTTGGAGCGAGTGGATGACATCTCCTTAGCCTACACTTCTGGCTTGAATTCCACAATTACACGTCTGACTTTCGACTGCATTGTGCCTCCACAGTGTAAATCCCTCATGTATGCTGTTCCATGTGGTGTATAAAATGGCTACTGCCAAAAGCCTTTATCATGACATCAGAGGTCGCTATCTTTTTATTCGTTCGGGGGATGTGGGTGTCGCTGGCCAGGCCAGCATTTATTGCCCATCCCTAATTGCCCTTGAGAAGGTGGTGGTGAGCTGCCTTCTTGAACCGCTGCAGTCTTTGGTGTGTGGGTACGCCAACAGTGCTGTTAGGAAGGGAGTTCCAGGATTTTGACCCAGCAACAGTGAAGGAATGGCGATATAGTTCCAAGTCAGGATGGTGTGTGACTTGGAGGGGAACTTGCAGGTGGTGGTGTTCCCAGGCAGCTGCTGCCCTTGTCCTTCTAGGTGGTAGAATTTGCAGGTTTGGAAGGTACAGTTGAAGGAGCCTTGGTGAGTTGCTGCAGTGTATCTTGTAGATGGTACACACTGCTGCAACTGTGCATCTGTGGTGGAAGGAATGAATGTTGAAGGTGATGGATGGGGTGTCAATTAAGCAGGCTGCATTGTCCTGGATGGTGTCAAGCTTCTTGAGTGTTGTTGGAGCTGCACCCATCCAGGCAAGTGGAGAGTATTCCATCACACTCCTGACTAGTGCCTTGTAGATGGTGGACAGGCTTTGTGGAGACAGGAGGTGAGTTACTCACTGCAGAATTCCCAGCCTCTGATCTGCTCTTGTAGCTACAGCATTTATATGGCTAGTCCAGTTCAGTTTCTGGTCATGTTCATAGTGGGAGATTCAGTGATGGGAATGCCACTGAACGTCAAGGGAAGATGGTTAGATTCTCTCTTGTTTAAGATGGTACTTGCGTGTCACAAATGTTACTTGCTATGTTACTTCCTGGTTAGTGGCTTCCAGAGAAAAGAGACACAAAGGGTGAGATTTTAACTCATTCAAAACCCGTCACTTGCAGAGAGTTATCAGACTCACAGATTCTCAAAGCTTTGTGGGGATTATAAGAATTTTCAGCAGAGCATTTAACAGAGATCTTAGAAGTTTCTATATTCTGAGCTTTTATGATGTACCGATCCTGCTATGAGCAACAACAATGTATATTTATGTGGAGTATTTAACGCCAAAATGTCCCATAATGCTTAACAAGAGTGATGTCAGTAAAAATATTTCTGACATTGAGCAACAGAAGGAGATATCAGGACAGATGACCAAAAGCCTGTTCAAAGAGGTAAGCTGTAAGGAGCATATTAAAGGAGGAGAGAGAGGTAGCAAGGCAAAGAGGTTCAGGGAGGGAATTCCAGAGCTTAGGGTCTAGACAGCTGAAAGCATGGCCACCAATGGTGGAGTGATTGAAATTGATGATGTACAAGAGGCCAGAATTGGAGGGGCACAGAGATCTCAAAGGCTTGTAGTGCTGGAGGAGATTACAGAAATCAGGAGGGGTGGGGATATAGAGGGATTTGAAATCAAGGATGAGGATTTTAAAATTGAGGCATTATTTGACTGTAGGTCAGCAAACCCTGGGGTGTTGACTGAATGGGTCTTGGAGTGAGTTAAGATACAGCAGGTGAGGTTTGGATGTGCACAGGTTTACAGCGGGTGGAAGATAGGAAGCTGGCCAGCAAAACATTGGAATAGTCAAGTCTAGAGGTAACAAAGGCATGAATGAGGGTTTCAGCAGCAGACTATTTGAGGCAGGGATGGAGTGGGGCAATGTTATGGAGGTGGAAACAGACAATGCTGGTGATGGAGCGTACATGTGATTGGAAGCTTATCTTGGGGGTCAAGCACAATACCAAGCTTGCCAATGGCCTGGCTCAACTTCAGACAGTTGCCAGGGATGGCCGGAGATTGGAGTTGGTGGCGGAGACCAAAGACAATGGCTTCAGTTTTCCCAATATTCATTTGGAGGAAATTTCAGCTCATTCACTATTGGATGTTGGACAAGCACTGTGACAAATCAGAGACAGTGAAGGGGTCAAGAGAGGCAGTGCTGAGATACAGCAGAGTGTCAGCAACATAGATGTGGAACTTGATGTGTTTTCGAATGATATTGCAGAGAGATAGCATGTAGACGGGGTACAAGGATAGATCCTATGGGAGCAACAGAGTTGAAGTTGCAGGAGTGGGAAGACAAGTCATTGCAGCTGATTCTCTGACTACAGTTCGATATACAAGAATGGAATAAAGCAAGTTCCACCCAGCTGGTTGACAGATGAGAGGCGTTGGAGAAGGATCGTGTGGTCAACAGTGTTGAAGGGTGCAGATAGGTCGAGAAAGATGAGGAAAGATTGTTTATCATAGTCACAGCCACAAAGGATCACAAAGAGAGACAGTGGTAAAGAGAACCTCCAAATCTACGTTGGGCTGGATTTTAAGGGCTCAAAAAATGGCAGCATGCACGGGCGGGCCACACAACGAAGAACCGCCATGATCTCCCATGCGGCGGCTCATTTAAATAGCCGGGGAGGGCCCACGCCCCTTAATCACATGGAGGGGACAGGCTGTCCGCCGTCGGCAATGGCGTCAGCTGTCTATGTGCAGGCGCTGACACCGTTTTTAAAGGGCAGCCAGCCCTGCTGGCAAATTTGAATTTTTAAACTGAACCACCCCCCCCAAAAATTTACAAACGAAATTGTAATGCCCTTTTCCAACCCCCCAATAAAAATAAAAATTACATTTGGTATTTGCCTTTCTCCCCCTCAAAATACTTACCTTTTAAATCGCATCATCCCACCCCTCCCCAGACTGCACAAAATTTAAAGTTCACCCCTTCCCACCATCCCTTACACTCATTATGTTTAGTTGACCCTGTCTCCCCACCCCCACCCCCCACACTGGAAATTTGAACTCCTCCCCCTTCCCCACCAGTGTCATGCCGGCTTTCCGCAGACGCGGAATTGAAGGCGAGGGAGAGCTGGCTGCCGCACTGAGGATCGCAGCGTAAGTTGATTTAAATTTATTTATGTCATTGATTTAAATATTGAAATTGAGGTCCCCTCGCCCAGCCGTGGAGAGGTTCGGCGGGGGGTTGTCACGGAGCCTCACCACCGCCAGAAGGCTCAGGCTGGGCCCTCCCTCCTGACGTCTACCTCTGCTGCAACTTTCTTCTGTTCCCCCCTCCCCCCGCCACGGAGGCCGCCATCATGGGCTTGGTAAAATTCAGCCCAACATCTACCGCACGCACTGAACTCGTACCTGTGTGCCCACCCCAGGAGCAGTTTACTCTTTTACATTATGGGCTAACTGCTCCTGCCGGAAGAATTCTAATGTAAATAAAACCTTTTGCTAGCTCAAAGCCTATGTCTCAAAGAGTGTCTATTCAGTGCATTATTCTGCAAGAGAGATTAATTCATGTAACAGCAGCTGGTACATTCCAGAGCAGAAAGGAGCACTCTAGCTCCCATGTGGGAGTGACACACAATCCGAGAAAGTAGCCATTGTAATAACTCAGAAATGTGATGCAAACATACAGTGGAATCAGACTCACACAGAAATCACACCCACTCAGGAAATTATGCTCAATCCGAAACCACATTCACACAGGAAATCAAACTTATCCGAAATCACACACACATACAGGAAATCACATTCAGACAGGAAATCACACTCACTCAGAAATCACACTCACTCAGGAAATCACACTTATCAGAAATCAAGCATACACAGGAAATCACACTCACACAGGAAAACACACAGGAAATCACACTCAAACAAGAATCACACTCACTCAGGGAATCACACTTACACAGGAATCACACTCATCAGAAATCAGGCTCACACAGGAAAACACATCACACAGGAAAACACACTCACACAGGAAATCACACTCAAATAAAAGTCACACTCACTCAGGAAATCACACACAGGAATTACACTCACACAGGAAAACACACACACAGGAAATTGCACTCAAATAAAAATCACACACACTCAGGAAAACACATTTACACCGGAAAACACACTCACACAGGAAAACACATTCACACAGGAAACACACTCAATCTGAAATCACACACACACAGGAAATCTCAATCACATAGGAAATCACACTCTATCAAAAATCACATTCACACAGGAAATCACACTTACACAGGAAATCACACTCATCAGAAATCATACTCACACAGGAAATCAATCGCATCAGAAGTCACAGAGGAAATCACACTCACACAGGAATCACACACACACAGGGAATCACACTCATTAGAAATCATACTCATCAGAAATCACACTCGAACAGGAAAGCTCAATCACACAGAAAATCACAATCAAACAGGGAATCATATCAAGGAAATCACACTCAATCAGAAATCACACTCACGCAGGAAAACACACTCACACAGGAAATCACACTCATCAGAAATTACACTCACACAGGGAATCACACTCGTCAGAAGTCACACTCACACAGGAAATTACACACATCAGAAATCACACTCACACAGGATTCACACTCACACAGGAAATCACAGGCATCAGAAATTACACTCATCAGAAAACACATTCACACAGGGAATCACACTCATCAGAAATCACACTCAAACAGGAAATCACACTCATCAGAAATCACAGGTCAGAGTCTAGGAATCCTGAGGCGAGTAACTCACCTCCTGACTCCCCAAAGGCTGTCCACCATCTACAAGGCACAAGTCAGGAGTGTGATGGAATAATCTCCACTTGCCTGGATGGGTGCAGCTCAAACAACACTCAAGAAGCTCGACACCATCCAGGACAAAGCAGCCCGCTTGATTGGCACCCCGTCTATAAACATTCACTCCCTCCACCACCGACTCACAGTGGCAGCAGTGTGTACCATCCACAAGATGCACTGTAGCAATGCACCAAGGCTCCTTACACAGCACCTTCCAAACCCGCAACCTCTACCAACTGGATGGACAAGGGCAGCTAATGCATGGGAACACCACCACCCGCAAGTTCCCCTCCAAGTCACACACCATCCTGACTTGGAACTATATTGCTGTTCCTTTACTGTTGCTGGGTCAAAATCCTGGAACTCACTGCCTAACAGCATTGTGGGTGTACCTACCCCAAATGGACTGCAGCAGTTCAAGAAGGAAGCTCACCATCACCTTCTCAAAGGCAATTAGGGATGGGCAATAAATGCTGTCCAGGCCAGCATCGCACAAATCCCATGAATGCATAAGAAAAACAAACTCACACAGGAATCACAATCACACAGGAATCATAGGCACATAGGAATAGTACTTGAACAAGGAATCACAGTCATCAGAAATCACATTCATTCAGATATCATAATCACACAGGAAATCACACTCAGATAGGAATCACACTCACACAAGAAATCACACTCATCAGAAATCACACTCAATCAGAAATCACATTCAGACAGGAAATCACACTCAGATGGGAATCACACACACAGGAAATCACACTCATCAGAAATCACACTCATCAGAAATCACATTCAAACAGGAATCACACTCACACAGGAAATCACATGCAACAGAAATCACACTCATCAGAAAACACACTCACACAGGGAATCACACTCACACAGGAATCACACTCATCAGAAATCATACTCACACAAGAAATCAATCGCATCAGAAATCACACACACAAGAAATCACACTCACACAGGAAATCACATTCACACAGGAATCACACTCATCAGAAAGCAAACTAATTAGAAATCATATTCACACAGGAATTCATGCTCACACAGGAAATCTCAATCACACAGAAAATCACAATCAAACAGGGATTCATACTCACACAGGAAATCCCACTCATCAGAAATCACACACACACAGGAAATCACACTCAGATAGCAATCACACTCACACAGGAAATCACACTCAACAGAAATCACACACTCACACAGGGAATCACACTCAAACAGGGAATCACACCCATCAGGAATCATACTCATCAGAAATCACACTCGCAAAGGAAATCACACTCAAACAGGGAATCACACTCATCAGAAATCACACACAGGGAATCACGCTCTCGGGAATCATACTCATCAGAAATCACACTACCACAGGAAATCACACTCATCAGAAATCACACTCACACAGGGAATGACACTCATCAGATATCACACACAGGGAAACACGCTCTCGGGAATCATACTCATCAGAAATCACATTCACACAGGAAAGCACACTCACACAAGCAATCAGACACACACAGAAAATGAAACTCACATGGAATTACACTCACACAAGGAATCACACTCATCAGAAAACACACTCACACAAGAAATCACAGTCACAGAAGAAATCACACACACAGGAATCACAGACACAGGGAATCACACTCATCAGAAATCAAACTCATCAGAAATCATATTCACACAGGAAATCACGCTCATCAGAAATCATACTCATCAGAAATCACACTCACACAGGAAATCTCAATAATACAGAAAATTCCAATCAAACAGGGAATCATACTCACACAGGAAATCACACTCAATCAGAAATCACACTCACACAGGAATACACACTCACACAGGAAATCACACTAATCAGAAATCACGCTCACACTGGGAATCAGACTCACACAGCAATCTCACTCACACAGGAAATCACACTCAACAGAAATCACACTCATCAGAAATCACATTCAGACAGGAATCACACGCACACAGGAATCACACTCACATAGGAAACCACACTTAGACAGGGAATCACACTCACATAGGAAACCACACTTAGACAGGGAATCACACTCATCTGAAATCACACTCATCAGAAATTATACTCACACAGGAAATAATACTCATCAGAAATCACACTCATCAGAAATCACATTCACACAGGCAATCGCACTCAATCAGAAATTATACTCACACAGGAAATAATACTCATCAGAAATCACACTCATCAGAAATCACACTCACACAGGAAATCTCAATCACACAGAAAACCATAATCAATCAGAAGTCATACACACATTGGACATCTCAATCACACAGGAAATCAAAACAATAAAAAATCACACTCACACAGGAAATCACATTTACACAGGAATCACAGTCAATCAGAAATCACACTCAAACAGGAATCACACAGGAATCACACTCACACAGGAATCACACTCACACAGGAAATCACACTTTCACAGGGAATCACATTCATCAGAAAGCAGACTCATCGGAAATCACAGTCATCAGAAATCACCCTCACACAGAACATCACACTCTATAAAAAGCACATTCACTCAGGAAATCACACTTACACAGGAATCACACTCATCAAAAATCAGACTCATCAGAAGTCACACTCACACAGGAATTCACACTCACCAGAATTCACACACACACAAGGAATCACACTCACACAGGAAATCACATGCATCAGAAATCGCACTCATCAGAAAACACACTCACACAGGGAATCAGACTCATCAGAAATCATACTCTCACAGGGAGTCACACTCTCAGGAATCATATTCATCAGAAATCACACTCACACAAGAAATCACACACACACAGGAATCACATTTACACAGGAAAGCACACTCACACAGGGAATCACACACACACAGGGAATCACACTCATCAGAAATCACACTCACACAGGAAATCAACCGCATCAGAAATCACACTCAACAGAAATCACACTCACACAAGAAATCACAGTCACAGAGTAACTTACACTCACACAGGAATCATACTCAGACAGGGAATCACACTCATCAGAAATCATACTCATCAGAAATCATATTCACACAGGAAATCTCAATCAATCCGAAATCATACTCACACAGGAAATATCAATCACACAGGAATTCACACGATAAAAAATCAAATACACTCAGGAAATCACACTTACACACGAATCACACACAAAGGGAATCACACTCATCAGAAATCAAACTCATCAGAAATCATATTCACAGAGGAAATCACGCTCATCAGAAATCATACTCATCAGAAATCACACTTACACAGGAAATCGCAATCACACAGAAAATCACAATCAAACAGGAAATCACACTCAATCAGAAATCACACTCACGCAGGAGTACACACTCACACAGGAAATCACACGCATCAGAAATCACACTCACACTGGGAATCACACTCACACAGCAATCATACTCAACAGAAATTACAGTCATCAGAAATCACACTCACACAAAAAATCACATACATCAGAAATCCCACTCATCAGAAATCACATTCAGACAGGAATCACACTCACACAGGGATCACACTTACACAGGAATCACAATCATCAGGATCCACACTCATCCGATATCACACTCACACAGGAAATCTGAATCACACAGAAAATCAGAATCAATCCAAAATCATACTCACACAGGAAATCTCAATCACACACAAAATCACAATCAATCCGAAAACATACTCACACAGGAACTATCAATCACACAGGAAATCACACTCTATAAAAAATCACATTCATTCAGGAAAGCTTACTTACACAGGGATCACAATCATCAGAAATCACACTCATCAGATATCACATTTACACAGGAAATCACACTTACACAGAAATCACACTCACACAGGAAATCACACTTACACAGAAATCACACTCACACAGGAAATCACACTTACACAGGAACTACAATCATCAGAAATCACACTCATCCGATATCACACTCACACAGGAAATCACATTCAATAAGAAATCACACTCACACAGGAAATCACAGTAACACAGGGAATCACATTCAGCAGAAATCACACTCACACAGGAAAGCACACTCTCGGGAATCACACTCATCAGAAATCACACTCACACAGGAATCACATTCAATCAGAAATTACACTCATCAGAAATCACACACACAGGAAGCCAACTCAATCAGAAATCACACTCACACAGGAATCGCACTCAACAGGATATCACACTCACACCAGAAATCACACGCATCAGAAATCACACTCACACAGGGAATCACACTCATCAGAAATCTCACTCCTCAGCAAGTACACTCGCACAGGAAGTCAAACTCACACAGGTAATCACACTCATCAGAATTCTAACTTCTACACGGAACCATACTCTCATGAATCGTACTCATCAGAAATCACACTCAGACAGGAATCGCACTCATCAGGATCTCACACTCACACCAGAAATCACACTCATCAGAATTCACACTCACACAGGAAACCACACTCAACAGAAATCACACTTATCAGAAATCACACACACAGGGAATCACACTCATCAGAAATCACACTCATCAGAATTCATACTCACACAGGAAATCACATGCATCAGAATTTACACTCATCAGAAAATACACACACAGAGAGTCACACTCATCAGAAATCACACTTACACAGGAAATCACGCTCACACAGGAATCACACTCATCAGAAATCACACTCACACAGGAATCACACTCACAGAGGAATCACACTCACATAGGAAATCACTCTCACACAGGGATGAAACTCATCAGAAATCACACTCACAGGAAATCATACTCATCAGAAATCACACTCATCAGGAATCAGACTCACACAAGAAATCACACTCACACAGGAAATCGCACTCCCACAGGAAATATCAATCACACAGAAAATTGCAATCAATCAGAAATCATACACACATTGGACATCCCAAGCACACAGGAAAGCAAATTCAATAAGAAATCACACCCACACAGGAAATCACACTTACACAGGGAATCACATTCATCAGAAATCACATTCACACAGGAAATCACACTCTCGGGAATCACACTCATCAGAAATTACACTCACACAGGAAAGCACACTCACTCACAAAATCACACTCATCAGAAATCACACTCATCAGAAAACACACTCACACAGGAAATCACACTTATCAGAAATCACACAAGCAGAGGAAATCACACTGACACAGCAAACCACACTCATCTGAAATCATACTCACATAGGAAATCACACTCATCAGAAATTACACTCATCAGAAATCACACTCACACAGGAAGCCCACTCAATCAGAAATCACACTCACACAGGAATCACACACATCAGGATATCACACTCACACCAGAAATCACACTAATCAGAAATCACACTCACACAGGAATCACATTCAATCAGAAATCACACTCATCAGAAATCATACTCACACAGGAAGCCCACTCAATCAGAAATCACACTCACACAGGAATAGCACCCACCAGGATATCACATTCACACCAGAAATCACACGCATCAGAAATCACACTCACAAAGGGAATCACACACATCAGAAATCAGACTCCTCAGAAATTACACTCGCACAGGAAGTAACACTCACACAGAAATCACACTCACACAGGAAATCACACTCATCAGAATTCTCACTCACACAGGGAATCACACTCACACAGGGACTCACACTCATCAGAAATCACACTCACACAGGAAATCACACCCACACAGGAATCACATTTACACAGGAAAGCACACTCACACAGTAAATCACACTCACACAGGAAATCAAACTCACACAGGAATCACACTCACACAGGGAATCACACTCACACAGGGAATCACACTCATCAGAAATCATACTCAGACTGGCAATCAATCGCCTCAGAAATCACACTCATCAGAAATCACACTCACACATGAAGCCCACTCAATCAGAAATCACAGTCACACAGAAATCGCACTCATCTGGACCTCACACTCACACCAAAAATCACACTAATCAGAAATCACACTCATCAGAAATCACACTCACACAGGAAATCACACTCAACAGAAGTCACACTTATCAGAAATCACAGACACAGAAGAAATATCACACATCAGAAATCACACTCACACAGGAATCACACTCTCAGGAATTCACATGCATCAGAAATTACACTCATCAGAAAACACACTCACACAGGAATCACAGTCACACAGGAAATCACATTCACACAGGGTATCACACTCATCAGAAATCACAGTCACAGGAAATCATACTCATCAGTAATCACACTCACACAGGAAATCACACTCGCATCAGAAATCACACTCAATCAGAAATCACACTCACACAGGAACTGCACTCATCAGGATCTCACACTCACACCAGAAATCACACTAATAAGAAATCACACTCACACCGGAATCAAACTCACACAAGACTGAACTCACACAGGAAATCACACTTCCACAGGGAATCACACTCAACAAAAGTCACACTTATCAGAAATCACAGACACAGAAGAAATCTCACACATCAGAAATCACACTCACACAGGAATCACACTCTCACAGGAATCACATTCACACAGGGAAGCACACTCACACATGAAATCACACTAATCAGAAATCACACTCACACAGGAATCACAGTCACACAGGAAATCACACTCACACATGGTATCACACGCATCAGAAATCACAGTCACAGGAAATCATACTCATCAGTAATCACACTCACACAGGAAATCACACTCGCGGGAATCACACTCATCAGAAATTACACTCATCAGAAAACACACTCACACAGGAAATCACACTTATCAGAAATCACACCAGCAGAGGAAATCACACTGACACAGCAAATCACACTCATCTGAAATCATACTCACACAGGAAAGCACACTCACTCACAAAATCACACTCATCAGAAATCACACTCATCAGAAAACACACTCACACAGGAAATCACACTTATCAGAAATCGCACCAGCAGAGGAAATCACACTGACACAGCAAATCACACTCATCTGAAATCATACTCACACAGGAAATCACACTCATCAGAAATTACACTCATCAGAAATCACACTCACACAGGAAGCCCACTCAATCAGAAATCACACTCACACAGGAAACACACACATCAGGATATCACACTCACACCAGAAATCACACTAATCAGAAATCACACTCACACAGGAATCACATTCAATCAGAAATCACACTCATCAGAAATCATACTCACACAGGAATAGC
Source organism: Heterodontus francisci (assembly GCF_036365525.1). Lineage (NCBI taxonomy): Eukaryota > Metazoa > Chordata > Chondrichthyes > Heterodontiformes > Heterodontidae > Heterodontus > Heterodontus francisci. The sequence goes on along the minus strand of NC_090412.1, from coordinate 26,057,899 downwards.
ACCCACCAGGATATCACATTCACACCAGAAATCACACGCATCAGAAATCACACTCACAAAGGGAATCACACACATCAGAAATCAGACTCCTCAGAAATTACACTCGGACAGGAAGTAACACTCACACAGAAATCACACTCACACAGGAAATCACACTCATCAGAAATCATACTCACACAGGAATTCAATAGCATCAGAAATCACACTCACACAGGAAATCACACTCATCAGAATTCTCACTCACACAGGGAATCACACTCACACAGGGACTCACACTCATCAGAAATCACACTCACACAGGAAATCACACCCACACAGGAATCACATTTACACAGGAAAGCACACTCACACAATAAAACACACTCACACAGGAAATCAAACTCACACAGGAATCACATTTACACAGGAAATCACACTCACACAGGAAATCAAACTCACACAGGAAATCAAACTCACACAGGAATCACACTCACACAGGGAATCACACTCACACAGGGAATCAGACTCATCAGAAATCATACTCACACTGGAAATCAATCGCCTCAGAAATCACACTCATCAGAAATCACACCCACACATGAAGCCCACTCAATCAGAAATTACAGTCACACAGAAATCGCACTCACACAGGACTGACATTCACACAGGAAATCACACTTACATAGGGAATCACACTCATCAGAAATCACACTCACACAGGAAATCACACTCAGCAGAAGTCACACTTATCAGAAATCACAGACGCAGAAGAAATCTCACACATCAGAAATCACACTCACACAGGAATCACACTCTCAGGAATTCACATGCATCAGAAATTACACTCATCAGAAAACACACTCACACAGGAATCACAGTCACACAGGAAATCACATTCACACAGGGTATCACACTCATCAGAAATCACAGTCACAGGAAATCATACTCATCAGAAATCACACTCACACAGGAAATCACTTGCATCAGAAATCACACTCATAAGAAATCACACTCAATCAGAAATCACACTCACACAGGAACTGCGCTCATCAGGATCTCACACTCACACCAGAAATCACACTAATAAGAAATCACACTCACACCGGAATCAAACTCACACAAGACTGATGTCACACAGGAAATCACACTTCCACAGGGAATCACACTCATCAGAATTCACACTCACACAGGAAATCACACTCAACAAAAGTCACACTTATCAGAAATCACAGACACAGAAGAAATCTCACACATCAGAAATCACACTCACACAGGAATCACACTCTCACAGGAATTCACATGCATCAGAAATTACACTCATCAGAAAACACACTCACACAGGAAATCACACTCACACAGGAATCACATTCACACAGGGAAGCACACTCACACATGAAATCACACTAATCAGAAATCACACTCACACAGGAATCACAGTCACACAGGAAATCACACTCACACAGGGTATCACACTCATCAGAAATCACAGTCACAGGAAATCATACTCATCAGTAATCACACTCACACAGGAAATCAATCGCATCAGAAATCACACTCAATCAGAAATCACACTCACACAGGAATCGCACTCATCAGGATCTCACACTCACACCAGAAATCACACTCATCAGAAATCACACTCACACCGGAATCAAACGCACACAAGACTGACACTCACACAGGAAATCACACTTACACAGGGAATCACACTCAACAGAAATCACACTTATCAGAAATCACACACACAGGGAATCACGCTCATCAGAAATCACACTCATCAGAAATCACACTCACAGAAGAAATCTCACACATCAGAAATCACACTCATCAGAAATCGCACTCACACAGGAATCACATTCACACAGGAAAGCAGTCTCACACAGGAAATCACACTCATCAGAAATCACACGCACACAGGAATCATACTCACAGAGGAATCACACTCACATAGGAAATCACACTCACACAGGGATCAAACTCATCAGAAATCACACTCACAAGAAATCACACTCACACAAGAAATCGCACTGCATGAGATTTGAAACTCACCCAGGAAATCACACTCCCACAGGAAATCACAATCACACTGAAAATCACAATCAATCAGAAATCATACACACATTGGAAATCTCAATCACACAGGAAATCAAATTCAATAAGAAATCACACTCACACAGGAAATCACACTCACACAGGGAATCACACGCATCAGAAATCACACTCACACTGGGAATCACACTCACACAGCAATCATACTCAACAGAAATCCCACTCATCAGAAATCACATTCAGACAGGAATCACACTCACACAGGGATCACACTTACACAGGAATCACAATCATCAGGATTCACACTCATCCAATATCACACTCACACAGGAAATCACAATCATCAGAAATCACAGTCATCAGAAATCACCCTCACACAGGAAATCTGAATCACACAGAAAATCACAATCAATCCGAAAACATACTCACACAGGAAATATCAATCACACAGGAAATCATACTCTATAAAAAATCACATTCATTCAGGAAAGCTTACTTACACAGGGATCACAATCATCAGAAATCACACTCATCAGATATCACATTCACACAGGAAATCACACTTACACAGAAATCACACACACAGGAAATCACACTTACACAGGAACTACAATCATCAGAAATCACACTCATCCGATATCACACTCACACAGGAAATCACATTCTCACACAAGAAATCCCACTCACACAGGAAATCAAATTCAATAAGAAATCACACTCACACAGGAAATCACAGTAACATAGGGAATCACATTCAGCAGAAATCACACTCACACAGGAAAGCACACTCTCGGGAATTACACTCATCAGAAACCACACACACAGGAAGCCAACTCAATCAGAAATCACACTCACACAGGAATCGCACTCATCAGGATATCACACTCACACCAGAAATCACACGCATCAGAAATCACACTCACACAGGGAATCACACTCATCAGAAATCACACTCCTCAGAAAGTACACTCGCACAGGAAGTCAAACTCACACAGGTAATCACACTCATCAGAATTCTAACTTCTACACGGAACCATACTCTCATGAATCGTACTCATCAGAAATCACACTCAGACAGGAATCGCACTCATCAGGATCTCACACTCACACCAGAAATCACACTCATCAGAATTCACACTCACACAGGAAACCACACTCAACAGAAATCACACTTATCAGAAATTACACACACAGGGAATCACACTCATCAGAAATCACACTCCTCAGAAAACACACTCACACAGGAAATCACACTTATCAGAAATCACACCAGCAGAGGAAATCACACTGACACAGCAAATCACACTCATCTGAAATCATACTCACACAGGAAATCACACTCATCAGAAATTACACTCATCAGAAATCACACTCACACAGGACGCCCACTCAATCAGAAATCACACTCACACAGGAATCACACACATCAGGATATCACACTCACACCAGAAATCACACTAATCAGAAATCACACTCACACAGGAATCACATTCAATCAGAAATCACACTCATCAGAAATCATACTCACACAGGAAGCCCACTCAATCAGAAATCACACTCACACAGGAATAGCACCCACCAGGATATCACATTCACACCAGAAATCACACGCATCAGAAATCACACTCACAAAGGGAATCACACACATCAGAAATCAGACTCCTCAGAAATTACACTCGCACAGGAAGTAACACTCACACAGAAATCACACTCACACAGGAAATCACACTCATCAGAAATCATACTCATACAGGAAATCAATAGCATCAGAAATCACACTCACACAGGAAATCACACTCACACAGGGACTCACACTCATCAGAAATCACACTCACACAGGAAATCACACTCACACAGGGAATCACACTCACACAGGGAATCACACTCATCAGAAATCATACTCACACTGGAAATCAATCGCCTCAGAAATCACACTCATCAGAAATCACACTCACACATGAAGCCCACTCAATCAGAAATCACAGTCACACAGAAATCGCTCACATTTGGACCTCACACTCACACCAAAAATCACACTAATCAGAAATCACACTCACACTGGAATCACACTCACACAGGACTGACACTCACACAGGAAATCACACTTACACAGGGAATCAAACTCATCAGAAATCACACTCACACAGGAAATCACACTCAACAGAAGTCACACTTATCAGAAATCACAGACACAGAAGAAATCTCACACATCAGAAATCACACTCACACAGGAATCACACTCTCAGGAATTCACATGCATCAGAAATTACACTCATCAGAAAACACACTCACACAGGAATCACAGTCACACAGGAAATCACATTCACAAAGGGTATCACACTCATCAGAAATCACAGTCACAGGAAATCATACTCATCAGTAATCACACTCACACAGGAAATCACTTGCATCAGAAATCACACTCATAAGAAATCACACTCAATCAGAAATCACACTCACACAGGAACTGCACTCATCAGGATCTCACACTCACACCAGAAATCACACTAATAAGAAATCACACTCACACCGGAATCAAACTCACACAAGACTGATGTCACACAGGAAATCACACTTCCACAGCGAATCACACTCATCAGAAATCACACTCACACAGGAAATCACACTCAACAAAAGTCACACTTATGAGAAATCACAGACACAGAAGAAATCTCACACATCAGAAATCACACTCACACAGGAATTCACAGTCACACAGGAAGTCACACTCACACAGGGTATCACACTCATCAGATATCACAGTCACAGGAAATCATACTCATCAGTAATCACACTCACACAGGAAATCAATTGCATCAGAAATCACACTCACACAGGAATCGCACTCATCAGGATCTCACACTCACACCAGAAATCACACTCATCAGAAATCACACTCACACCGGAATCAAACTCACACAAGACTGACACTCACACAGGAAATCACACTTACACAGGGAATCACACTCAACAGAAATCACACTTATCAGAAATCACACACACAGGGAATCACGCTCATCAGAAATCACACTCATCAGAAATCACACTCACAGAAAAAATCTCACACATCAGAAATCACACTCATCAGAAATCGCACTCACACAGGAAATCACATGCATCAGAAATTACACTCATCAGAAAATACACACACAGGGAGTCACATGCATCAGAAATCGCACTCACACAGGAAATCACACTCACACAGGAATCACATTCACACAGGAAAGCAGTCTCACACAGGAAATCACACTCATCAGAAATGACACTCACACAGGAATCATACTCACACAGGGATCAAACTCATCAGAAATCACACTCACAAGAAATCACACTCACACAAGAAATCGCACTGCATGAGATTTGAAAGTCACCCAGGAAATCACACTCCCACAGGAAATCTCAATCACACTGAAAATCACAATCAATCAGAAATCATACACACATTGGACATCTCAACCACACAGGAAATCAAATTCAATAAGAAATCACACTCACACAGGAAATCACAGTAATACAGGGAATCACATTCAGCAGAAATCACACTCACACAGGAAAGCACACTCTCGGGAATCACACTCATCAGAAATCACACTCACACAGGAATCACATTCAATCAGAAATTACACTCATCAGAAATCACACACACAGGAAGTCAACGCAATCAGAAATCACACTCACACAGGAATCGCACTCATCAGGATATCACACTCACACCAGAAATCACACGCATCAGAAATCACACTCACACAGGGAATCACACTCATCAGAAATCACACTCCTCAGAAAGTACACTCGCACAGGAAGTCAAACTCACACAGGTAATCACACTCATCAGAATTCTAACTTCTACACGGAACCATACTCTCATGAATCGTACTCATCAGAAATCACACTCAGACAGGAATCGCACTCATCAGGATCTCACACTCACACCAGAAATCACACTCATCAGAAATCACACTCACACAGGAAACCACACTCAACAGAAATCACATTTACCAGAAATCACACACACAGGGAATCACACTCATCAGAAATCACACTCATCAGAATTCATACACACACAGGAAATCACATGCATCAGAATTTACACACACAGAGAGTCACACTCATCAGAAATCACACTCATACAGGAAATCACGCTCACACAGGAATCACATTCACACAGGAAATCAGTCTCACACAGGAAATCACACTCATCAGAAATCATACTCATCAGAAATCACACTCATCAGGAATCAGACTCTCACAAGAAATCACACTCCCACAGGAAACCGCACTCCCGCAGGAAATCTCAATCACACAGAAAATTGCAATCAATCAGAAATCATACACACATTGGACATCCCAAGCACACAGGAAAGCAAATTCAATAAGAAATCACACCCACACAGGAAATCACACTTACACAGGGAATCACATTCATCAGAAATCACATTCACACAGTAAATCACACTCTCGGGAATCACACTCATCAGAAATTACACTCACACAGGAAAGCACACTCACTCACAAAATCACACTCATCAGAAATCACACTCATCAGAAAACACACTCACACAGGAAATCACACTTATCAGAAATCATACCAGCAGAGGAAATCACACTGACACAGCAAATCACACTCATCTGAAATCATACTCACACAGGAAATCACACTCATCAGAAAGTACACTCATCAGAAATCACACTCACACAGGAAGCCCACTCAATCAGAAATCACACTCACACAGGAATCACACACATCAGGATATCACACTCACACCAGAAATCACACTAATCAGAAATCACACTCACACAGGAATCACATTCAATCAGAAATCACACTCATCAGAAATCATACTCACACAGGAAGCCCACTCAATCAGAAATCACACTCACACAGGAATAGCACCCACCAGGATATCACATTCACACCAGAAATCACACGCATCAGAAATCACACTCACAAAGGGAATCACACACATCAGAAATCAGACTCCTCAGAAATTACACTCGCACAGGAAGTAACACTCACACAGAAATCACACTCACACAGGAAATCACACTCATCAGAAATCATACTCACACAGGAATTCAATAGCATCAGAAATCACACTCACACAGGAAATCACACTCATCAGAATTCTCACTCACACAGGGAATCACACTCACACAGGGACTCACACTCATCAGAAATCACACTCACACAGGAAATCACACCCACACAGGAATCACATTTACACAGGAAAGCACACTCACACAATAAATCACACTCACACAGGAAATCAAACTCACACAGGAATCACACTCACACAGGGAATCACACTCACACAGGGAATCACACTCATCAGAAATCATACTCACACTGGAAATCAATCGCCTCAGAAATCACACTCATCAGAAATCACACTCACACATGAAGCCCACTCAATCAGAAATCACAGTCACACAGAAATCGCACACATCTGGACCTCACACTCACACCAAAAATCACACTAATCAGAAATCACACTCACACTGGAATCACACTCACACAGGACTGACACTCACACAGGAAATCACACTTACACAGGGAATCACACTCATCAGAAATCACACTCACACAGGAAATTACACTCAACAGAAGTCACACTTATCAGAAATCACAGACACAGAAGAAATCTCACACATCAGAAATCACACTCACACAGGAATCACACTCTCAGGAATTCACATGCATCAGAAATTACACTCATCAGAAAACACACTCACACAGGAATCACAGTCACACAGGAAATCACATTCACAAAGGGTATCACACTCATCAGAAATCACAGTCACAGGAAATCATACTCATCAGTAATCACACTCACACAGGAAATCACTTGCATCAGAAATCACACTCATAAGAAATCACACTCAATCAGAAATCACACTCACACAGGAACTGCACTCATCAGGATCTCACACTCACACCAGAAATCACACTAATAAGAAATCACACTCACACCGGAATCAAACTCACACAAGACTGAACTCACACAGGAAATCACACTTCCACAGGGAATCACACTCATCAGAAATCACACTCACACAGGAAATCACACTCAACAAAAGTCACACTTATGAGAAATCACAGACACAGAAGAAATCTCACACATCAGAAATCACACTCACACAGGAATCACAGTCACACAGGAAATCACATTCACACAGGGTATCACACTCATCAGTAATCACACTCACACAGGAATTCACAGTCACACAGGAAATCACACTCACACAGGGTATCACACTCATCAGATATCACAGTCACAGGAAATCATACTCATCAGTAATCACACTCACACAGGAAATCAATTGCATCAGAAATCACACTCACACAGGAATCGCACTCATCAGGATCTCACACTCACACCAGAAATCACACTCATCAGAAATCACACTCACACCGGAATCAAACTCACACAAGACTGACACTCACACAGGAAATCACACTTACACAGGGAATCACACTCAACAGAAATCACACTTATCAGAAATCACACACACAGGGAATCACGCTCATCAGAAATCACACTCATCAGAAATCACACTCACAGAAGAAATCTCACACATCAGAAATCACACTCATCAGAAATCGCACTCACACAGGAAATCACATGCATCAGAAATTACACTCATCAGAAAATACACACACAGGGAGTCACATGCATCAGAAATCGCACTCACACAGGAAATCACACTCACACAGGAATCACATTCACACAGGAAAGCAGTCTCACACAGGAAATCACACTCATCAGAAATGACACTCACACAGGAATCATACTCACACAGGGATCAAACTCATCAGAAATCACACTCACAAGAAATCACACTCACACAGGAAATCACACTTACACAAGGAATCACACACATCAGAAATCACACTCACACAGCAATCATACTCAACAGAAATTACTGGCATCAGAAATCACACTCACACAAAAAATCACATACATCAGAAATCCCACTCATCCGATATCACACTCACATAGGAAATCACACTCACACAGGGATCAAACTCATCAGAAATCACACTCACAAGAAATCACACTCACACAAGAAATCGCACTGCATGAGATTTGAAAGTCACCCACGAAATCACGCTCCCACAGGAAATCTCAATCACACTGAAAATCACAATCAATCAGAAATCATACACACATTGGACATCTCAACCACACAGGAAATCAAATTCAATAAGAAATCACACTCACACAGGAAATCACACTTACACAGGGAATCACACGCATCAGAAATCACACTCACACTGGGAATCACACTCACACAGCAATCATACTCAACAGAAATTACAGTCATCAGAAATCACACTCACACAAAAAATCACATACATCAGAAATCCCACTCATCAGAAATCACATTCACACAGGAAATCACACTCACACAGGGATCACACTTACACAGGAATCACAATCATCAGGATTCACACTCATCTGATATCACACTCACACAGGAAATCACTATCATCAGAAATCAAAGTCATCAGAAATCACCCTCACACAGGAAATCTGAATCACACAGAAAATCACAATCAATCCAAAATCATACTCACACAGGAAATCTCAATCACACACAAAATCACAATCAATCCGAAAACATACTCACACAGAAAAATATCAATCACACAGGAAATCACACTCTATAAAAAAACACATTCATTCAGGAAAGCGTACTTACACAGGGATCACAATCATCAGAAATCACACTCATCAGAAATCACATTCACACAGGAAATCACACTTACACAGAAATCACACTCACACAGGGAATCACACTCATCAGAAATCACACTCCTCAGAAAGTACACTCACACAGGAAGTCAAACTCACACAGGTAACACACTCATCAGAATTCTAACTTCGACACGGAACCATACTCTTATGAATCGTACTCATCAGAAATCACACTCAGACAGGAATCGCACTCATCAGGATCTCACACTCACACCAGAAATCACACTCATCAGAAATCACACTCACACAGGAAACCACACTCAACAGAAATCACATTTATCAGAAATCACACACACAGGGAATCACACTCAGCAGAAATCACACTCATCAGAATTCATACTCACACAGGAAATCACATGCATCAGAATTTACACTCATCAGAAAATACACACACAGAGTCACACTCATCAGAAATCACACTCACACAGGAAATCACGCTCACACAGGAATCACATTCACACAGGAAATCAGTCTCACACAGGAAATCACACTCATCAGAAATCACACTCACACAGGAATCACACTCACAGAGGAATCACACTCACATAGGAAATCACTCTCACACAGGGATGAAACTCATCAGAAATCACACTCACAGGAAATCATACTCATCAGAAATCACACTCATCAGGAATCACACTCACACAGGGAATCACACTCATCAGAAATCATACTCACACTGGAAATCAATCGCCTCAGAAATCACACTCATCAGAAATCACACTCACACATGAAGCCTACTCAATCAGAAATCACAGTCACACAGAAATCGCACTCATCTGGACCTCACACTCACACCAAAAATCACACTCATCAGAAATCACACTCACACAGGAATAGCACCCACCAGGATATCACATTCACACCAGAAATCACACGCATCAGAAATCACACTCACAAAGGGAATCACACACATCAGAAATCAGACTCCTCAGAAATTACACTCGCACAGGAAGTAACACTCACACAGATATCGCACTCACACAGGAAATTACACTCATCAGAAATCATACTCACACAGGAAATCAATAGCATCAGAAATCACACTCACACAGGAAATCACACTCATCAGAATTCTCACTCACACAGGGAATCACACTCATCAGAAATCACACTCACACAGGAAATCACACCCACACAGGAATCACATTTACACAGGAAAGCACACTCACACAATAAATCACACTCACACAGGAAATCAAACTCACACAGGAATCACACTCACACAGGGAATCACACTCATCAGAAATCACACTCACACATGAAGCTCACTCAATCAGAAATCACAGTCACACAGAAATCGCACTCATCTGGACCTCACACTCACACCAAAAATCACACTAATCAGAATTCACACTCACACAGAACTGACACTCACACAGGACTGACACTCACACTGGAATCACACTCACACAGGACTGACACTCACACAGGAAATCACACTTACACAGGGAATCACACTCAACAGAATTCACACTCACACTGGAATCACACTCACACAGGACTGACACTCACACAGGAAATCACACTTGCACAGGGAATTACACTCATCAGAAAACACACTCACACAGGAATCACAGTCACACAGGAAATCACACTTACACAGGGTATCACACTCATCAGAAATCTCAGTCACAGGAAATCATACTCATCAATAATCACACTCACACAGGAAATCACTCGCATCAGAAATCTCATTCATCAGAAATCACACTCAATCAGAAATCACACACACACAGGAACTGCACTCATCAGGATCTCACACTCACACCAGAAATCACACTAATAAGAAATCACACTCACACCGGAATCAAACTCACACAAGACTGAACTCACACAGGAAATCACACTTCCACAGGGAATCACACTCATCAGAAATCACACTCACACAGGAAATCACACTCAACAAAAGTCACACTTATCAGAAATCACAGACACAGAAGAAATCTCACACATCAGAAATCACACTCACACAGGAATCACACTCTCACAGGAATTCACATACATCAGAAATCACACTCATCAGAAATCGCACTCACACAGGAAATCACACTCACACAGGAATCACATTCACACAGGAAAGCAGTCTCACACAGGAAATCACACTCATCAGAAATCACACTCACACAGGAATCATACTCACAGAGGAATCACACACACATAGGAAATCACACTCACACAGGGATCAAACTCATCAGAAATCACACTCACAAGAAATCACACTCACACAAGAAATCGCACTGCATGAGATTTGAAAGTCACCCAGGAAATCACACTCCCACAGGAAATCTCAATCACACTGAAAATCACAATCAATCAGAAATCATACACACATTGGACATCTCAATCACACAGGAAATCAAATTCAATAAGAAATCACACTCACACTGGGAATCACACTCACACAGCAATCATACTCAACAGAAATTACAGTCATCAGAAATCACACTCACACAAAAAAATCACATACATCAGAAATCACACTCATCAGAAATCACATTCACACAGGAAATCACACTCACACTGGAATCAGACTCACACAGGAAAGCACACACACACATGAAATCACACTCACACAGGAATCACACTCACACAGGAATCACAGTCGCACAGGAAATCACACTCACACAGGAAATCGCCCACAATCAGACATCAAACTCACTCAGGAAATCACACTCCGACAGGAAACCTCAATCACACTGAAAATCACAATCAATCAGAAATCATACACACATTGGGCATCTCAATCACACAGGAAATCAAATTCAATAAGAAATCACACTCACACAGGAAATCACACTCACACAGGGAATCACATTCATCAGAAATCACACTCACACAGGAAATCGCACTCTCGGGAATCACACTCATCAGAAATCACACTCACACAGGAAAGCCCACTCACACACAAAATCACACTCAGCAGAAAACACACTCACACAGGAATCACATTCAATCAGAAATTACACTCATCAGAAATCATTCACACAGGAAGCCCACTAAATCAGAAATCACACTCACACAGGAATCACACTCATCAGGATATCACACTCACACCAGAAATCACACTAATCAGAAATCACACTCACACAGGAAGCACATTCAATCAGAAATCACACTCATCAGAAAACATACTCACACCCGAAGCTCTCTCAATCAGAAATCACAATCACACAGGAATCGCACTCATCAGGATATCACACTCACACCAGAAATCTCATTCATCAGAAATCACACTCACAAAGGGAATCACACTCATCAGAAATCACACTCCTCAGCAATTCCACTCACACAGGAAGTAGCACTCACACTTAAATCACACTCACACAGGTAATCACACTCATTAGAAATCATACTCACACAGGAAATCACACTCATCAGAATTCTCACTCACACGGGGCATCACACTCACACAGGGAATCACACTCATCAGAAATCACAGTCACACAGGGAATCAAACTCACACAGGAATCATACTCACACAGCGAATCACACTCATCAGAAATCATACGCACACTGGAAATCAATCGTATCAGAGATCACACTCACACAGGAAGCGCACACAATCAGAAATCACACTCACACAGGAATCGCACTCATCAGGATCTCACACTCACACCAGAAATCACACTAATCAGAAATTACACTCACACCGGTATCACACTCACACAGGAAATATAACTCACACAGAAATCACACTCACACCGGAATCAAAACTCACACAAGACTGACACTCACACAGGAAACCACACTTACACAGGGAATCACACTCAACAGAAATCACACTTCTCAGAAATCACACACACAGGGAATCACACTCATCAGAAATCACACTCACACAGGAATCACACTCACACAGAAAACCACACTCAACAGAAATCACACTTCTCAGAAATCATACACACAGGGAATCACACTCATCAGAAATCACACTCACAGAAGAAATCTCACACATAATAAATCACACTCATCAGAAATCACACTCACACAGGAAATCACATGCATCAGAAATTACATTCATCAGAAAATACACACACAGGGAGTCACACTCATCAGAAATCACACTCACACAGGAAATCACATGCATCAGAATTCGCACTCACACAGGAAATACACACACAGGGAGTCACATGCATCAGAAATCGCACTCACACAGGAATCACATTCACACAGGAAAGCAGTCTCAGACAGGAAATCACACTCATCAGAAATCACACTCACACAGGAATCACACTCACAGAGGAATCACACTCACATAGGAAATCACACTCACACAGGGATCAAACTCATCAGAAATCACACTCACAGGAAATCATACTTATCAGAAATCACACTCATCAGAAATCAGACTCACACAAGAAATCACACTCACACAAGAAATCGCACTGCATGAGATTTCAAACTCACCCAGGAAATCACACTCCCACAGGAAATCTCAATCACACAGAAAGTCGCAATGAATCAGAAATCATACACACGTTGGACATCCCAAGCACACAGGAAATCAAATTCAATAAGAAATCACACCCACACAGGAAATCACACTTACACAGGGAATCACACTCACAGAAGAAATCATTCACACAGGAAATCACACTCAACAGAAGTCACACTTATCAGAAATCGCAGACACAGAAGAAATCTCACACATCAGAAATCACACTCACACAGGAATCACACTCACACAGGAAATCACATGCATCAGAAATTACACTCACACAGGAAATCACACTCACACAGGAATCACATTCACACAGGAAAGCACACACACACATGAAATCTCAATCACACTGAAAATCACAATCAATCAGAAATCATACACACATTGGGCATCTCAATCACACAGGAAATCAAATTCAATAAGAAATCACACTCACACAGGAAATCGCCCTTACACAGGGAATCACATTCAACAGAAATCACACTCACACAGGAAATCGCACTCTCGGGAATCACACTCATCAGAAATCACACTCACACAGGAAATCCCACTCACACACAAAATCACACTCAGCAGAAAACACACTCACACAGGAATCACATTCAATCAGAAATTACACTCATCAGAAATCATTCACACAGGAAGCCCACTAAATCGGAAATTACACTCAACTCACACAGGAATCGCACTCATCAGGATATCACACTCACACCAGAAATCACACTAATCAGAAATCACACTCACACAGGAAGCACATTCAATCAGAAATCACACTCATCAGAAAACATACTCACACAGGAAGCTCTCTCAATCAGAAATCACAATCACACAGGAATCGCACTCATCAGGATATCACACTCACACCAGAAATCTCATTCATCAAAAATCACACTCACAAAGGGAATCACACTCATCAGAAATCACACTCCTCAGCAATTCCACTCACACAGGAAGTAACACTCACACTTAAATCACACTCACACAGGTAATCACACTCATCAGAAATCATACTCACACAGGAAATCACACTCATCAGAATTCTCGCTCACACAGGGAATCAAACTCTCGGGAATCACACTCATCAGAAATCACACTCCACACAGGAAATCACACTCACACAGGATTCACATCCACACAAGAAATCACACTCACACAGGAAATCAATCTCACACAGGAATCATACTCACACAGGGAATCACACTCATCAGAAATCATACTCACACAGGAAATCACACTAATCAAGAATTCTCACTCACACAGGGAATCACACTCACAGAGGGAATCACACTCATCAGAAATCACAGTCACACAGGGAATCAAACTCTCGGGAATCATACTCATCAGAAATCACACTCACACTGGATATCACACTCACACAGGATTCACATTTACACAGGAAAGCACACTCAAACAAGAAGTCACACTCACACAGGGAATCACACTCATCAGAAATCATACGCACACTGGAAGTCAATCGTATCAGAAATAACAGTCACACAGGAAGCGCACTCAATCAGAAATCACACTCACACAGGAATCACACTCATCAGGATCTCACACTCACACCAGAAATCACACTAATCAGAAATCACACTCACACCGGAATCACACTCACACAGGACTGACACTGACACAGGAAATCACACGCACACAGGAAATCAAACTCACACAGAAATCACACTCACACCGGAATGAAAACTCACACAAGACTGACACTCACACAGGAAATCACACTTACACAGGGAATCACACTCATCAGAAATCAAACTCACACAGGAATCGCACTCACACAGGAAACCATACTCAACAGAAATCACACTTATCAGAAATCACACACACAGGGAATCACACTCATCAGAAATCACACTCACACAGGAAATCACACTCACACAGGAATCACATTCACACAGGAAAGCAGTCTCACACAGGAAATCACACTCATCAGAAATCACACTCACACAGGAATCATATTCACAGAGGAATCACACTCACATAGGAAATCACACTCACACAGGGATCAAACTCATCAGAAATCACACTCACAGGAAATCATACTCATCAGAAATCACACTCATTCGAAATCACACTCACACAAGAAATCACACTCACACAGGAAATCGCACTGCATGAGATTTCAAACTCACCCAGGAAATCACAATCCCACAGGAAATCTCAATCACACAGAAAATGGCAATCAATCAGAAATCATACACACGTTAGACATCCCAAGCACACAGGAGATCAAATTCAATAAGAAATCACATTCACACAGGAAATCACACTCTCGGGAATCATACTCATCACAAATCACACCAGCAGAGGAAATCACACTCACACAGCAAATCATACTCATCTGAAATCATACTCACACAGGAATCGCACACATCAGGATATCACACTCACACCAGAAATCATACTCATCAGAAATCACACTCACACAGGAATCACATTCCATCAGAAATCACACTCATCAGAAATCACACTCACACAGGAATCGCACCCATCAGGATCTCACACTCACACCAGAAATCACACTCATCAGAAATCACACTCACACCGGAATCAAACTCACACAAGACTGTCACTCACAGAGGAAATCACAATTACACAGGGAAACACACTCAACAGAAATCACACTCAACAGAAATCACACTCACAGAAGAAATCTCACACATCAGAAATCACACTCATCAGAAATCGCACTCACACAGGAAATCACACTCACACAAGGATCAAACTCATCAGAAATCACACTCACAGGAAATCATACTTATCAGAAATCACACTTATCAGAAATCACACTCACAGAAGAAACCTCACACATCAGAAATCACACTCATCAGAAATCGCACTCACACAGGAAATCACATGCATCAGAAATTACACTCATCAGAAAATACACACACAGGGAGTCACATGCATCAGAAATCGCACTCACACAGGAAATCACACTCACACAGGAATCACATTCACACAGGAAAGCAGTCTCACACAGGAAATCACACTCATCAGAAATCACACTCACACAGGAATCATACTCACAGAGGAATCACACTCACATAGGAAATCACACTCACACAGGGATCAAACACATCAGAAATCACACTCACAGGAAATCATACTTATCAGAAATCACACTCATCAGAAATCAGACTCACACAAGAAATCACACTCACACAAGAAATCGCACTGCATGAGATTTCAAACTCACCCAGGAAATCGCACTCCCACAGGAAATCTCAATCACACAGAAACTCGCAATCAATCAGAAATCATACACATGTGGGACATCCCAAGCACACAGGAAATCAAATTCAATAAGAAATCACACCCACACAGGAAATCGCACTTACACAGGGAATCACACTCAACAGAAGTCACACTTATCAGAAATTGCAGACACAGAAGTAATCTCACACATCAGAAATCACACTCACACAGGAATCACACTCACACAGGAAATCACATGCATCAGAAATTACACTCATCAGAAAACACACTCACACAGGAAATCACACTCACACAGGAATCACATTCACTCAGGAAAGCACACACACACATGAAATCACACTCACACAGGAATCACACTCACACAGGAAATCACATGCATCAGAAATTACACTCATCAGAAAACACACTCACACAGGAAATCACACTCACACAGGAATCACATTCACACAGGAAAGCACACACACACATGAAATCACACTCACACAGGAAATCGCCCACAATCAGACATCAAACTCACTCAGGAAATCACACTCCCACAGGAAATCTCAATCATACTGAAAATCACAATCAATCAGAAATCATACACACATTGGACATCTCAATCACACAGGAAATCAAATTCAATAAGAAATCACACTCACACAGGAAATCACACTTACACAGGGAATCACATTCACACAGGAAAGCACACACACACATGAAATCACACTCACACAGGAATCACACTCACACAGGAATCACAGTCGCACAGGAAATCACACTCACACAGGAAATCGCCCACAATCAGACATCAAACTCACTCAGGAAATCACACTTCCACAGGAAATCTCAATCACACTGAAAATCACAATCAATCAGAAATCACATTCATCAGAAATAATAACTCATTAAATCACACACACACAGGAAATCACACTCACACAGGGAATCACACTCACACAGGGAATCACATTCACACAGGGAATCACACTCATCAGAAATCACATACATCAGAAATAATAACTCAGGAAATCACACACACACAGGAAATCACACTCACAGAGGAAATCACACTCACACAAGAAATCACCCTCATCAGAAATCATACTCACGCAGAAATCACACTCGTCAGAAATCACACACACTGGAAATCACAAGCACACAGGAATCACATTCAATCAGAAATCACACTCACACTGGGAATCACACTCATCAGAAATCACACTCACACAAGAATCACACTCACATAGGAATCACACTCATCAGAAATCACACGCATCAGAAATCACACTCACACAGGAAATCACACTCACACAGGGAATCACACTCATCAGAAATCACATTCATCAGAAATAATAACTCAGGAAATCACACACACACAGGAAATCACACTCTCAGAGGAAATCACACTCACACAAGAAATCACCCTCATCAGAAATCATACTCACACAGAAATCACACTCGTCAGAAATCACACTCACACAGGAAATCACAAGCTCACGGGAATCACATTCAATCAGAAATCACACTCACACAGGAGATCACACTCATCAGAAATCATACTCACAGCGACATCACACACTGACACAGGAAAACACACTCACACAGAAGATCGCCTTCAATCAGATATCACAATTACACGGGAAATCACACTCATCAGGCGTCACACTCACACAGGGAATCACACTCATCGGAAATCATACTCATCAGAAATCACACTCAATCAGAAATCACACTGACACAGGAAACACAATAACACAGGAATCACACTCATCAGAAATCACACTCACACAGAAATAATACTCACACAGGAAAACACCCTCACACTTGAAATCACACACTTCAGTAACCACACGCAACAGAAATCATACACACAAAGGAATCACACTCACACAAGCAATTCAGACTGATCAGAAATCACACCCACACAGGAAATCACACTCACACAGGAATCAGATTCAATCAGAAATCACACTCAAACAGGATAATACTCTCACATATGAAATGGCCATCAATCAGAAATCACACTCACACAGGAAACACACTCATCAGAAGTCACAATCACACATGAATCACACTCACACAGGAATCACACTCAATCAGAAATCACACTCACACAGAAATAATACTCACACTTGAAATCACACACTTCAGTAACCACACTCATCAGAAATCATACACACAAAGGAATCACATTCACACAGCAATTCAGACTGATCAGAAATCACACCCACACAGGAAATCACACTCACACAGGAATCAGATTCAATAAGAAATCACACTCACACAGGATAAGACACTCACATATGAAATGGCCATCAATCAGAAATCACACTCAAAACAGGAAATCACACTCATCAGAAGTCATAATCACACATGAATCACACTCACACAGGAATCACACTCAATCAGAAATCACACTGACACAGGAATCACCTGTACATAGGAAAGCACACTCACACAGGGAATCACACTCACACAGGAATCACACTCACATAGTAATCACACTCACACAGGAATCACACTCACATAGGAATCACACTCATCAGAAATCACATGCATCAGAAATCACACCCACACAGGAAATCACACTCACACAGGGAATCACACTCATCAGAAATCACACTCATCAGAAATCACATTCATCAGAAATAATAACTCAGGAAATCACACACACACAGGAAATCACTCACAGAGGAAATCACACTCACACAAGGAATCACCCTCATCAGAAATCATACTCACACAGAAATCACACTCATCAGAAATCACACTCACACAGGAAATCACAAGCACACAGGAATCACATTCAATCAGAAATCACACACACAGGAGATCACACTCATCAGAAATCATACTCACAGCGACATCACACACTGACACAGGAAAACACACTCACACAGAAGATCGCCTTCAATCAGATATCACAATTACACGGGAAATCACACTCATCAGGCGTCACACTCACACAGGGAATCACACTCATCAGAAATCACACTCATCAGAAATCACACTGACACAGGAAACACAATAACACAGGAATCACACTCATCAGAAATCACACTCACACAGAAATACTACTCACTCAGGAAAACACCCTCACACTGGAAATCACACACTTCAGTAATCATACTAATCAGAAATCAAACACAAAAGGAATCACACTCACACAAGCAATTCAGACTGATCAGAAATCACACTCACACAGGATAAGACACTCACATATGAAATGGCCATCAATCAGAAATCACACTCACACAGGAAATCACACTCATCAGAAGTCATAATCACACATGAATCACACTCACACATGAATCACACTCAATCAGAAATCACACTCACACAGGAGTCACCTGCACACAGGAAAGCACACTCACACAGGAAATCACACTCATCAGAAATCACACTCACACATGAATCACACTCACACAGGAATCACACTCACACAGGGAATCACACTCATCAGAAATCACACTCATCAGAAATCACACTCATCAGAAATCACACTCACACTGGAAATCACACACTTCAGTAATCATACTAATCAGAAATCATACACATAAAGGAATCACACTCACACAAGCAATTCAGACTGATCAGAAATCACACCCACACAGGAAATCACACTCACACAGGAATCAGATTCAATCAGAAATCACACACACAGGATAAGACACTCACATATGAAATGGCCATCAATCAGAAATCACACTCACACAGGAATTCACACTCATCAGAAGTCATAATCACACATGAATCACACTCACACAGGAATCACACTCAATCAGAAATCACACTCACACAGGAATCACCTGCACACAGGAAAGCACACTCACACATGAATCACACTCACACAGGAATCACCCTCATCAGAAATCATACTCACATAGAAATCACACTCATCAGAAATCACACTCACACAGGAATTCCCATGCAACTGATATCACACTCATCAGAAATCATCCCCACACAGGAAATAGCACTCACATAGGAATCACACTCATCAGAAATCACACTCACACAGGAAATCACACTCACACAGGGAATCACACACATCAGAAATCACACTCACATAGGAACCCACACTCATCAGAAATAATAACTCAGGAAATCACACTCACACAGGAAATCACACTCACACAAGAAATCACCCTCATCAGAAATCATACTCACATAGAAATCACACTCATCAGAAATCACACTCACACAGGAAATCACACTCACACAGGAATCACATTCAATCAGAAATCACACTCACACAGGAGATCACACTCATCAGAAATCATACTCACAGCGACATCACACTCACACAGGAAAACACACTCACACAGAAGATCGCCTTCAATCAGATATCACAATTACATGGGAAATCACACTCATCAGGCATCACACTCAATCAGAAATCACACTCACACATGAATCACACTCACACAGGAATCACACTCAATCAGAAATCACACTCACACAGGAAATCACACTCATCAGATGTCATAATCACACATGAATCACACTCACACAGGGAATCACACTCATCAGAAATCACACGCATCAGAAATCACACTCATCAGAAATAATAACGCAGGAATCACACTCACACAGGAAGTGACACTCATCAGAAATCACACACACAGGAAATCACACTCATCAGAAATCACACTCACACATGAATCACACTCACACAGGAAGCACACTCACACAGGGAATCACACGCATCAGAAATCACACTCATCAGAAATAATAACGCAAGAATCACACTCACACAGGAAATCACACTCATCAGAAATCACACTCACACAGGAAATCACAAACACACAGAACTAACATTCAATCAGAAATCACATTCACACAGGAGATCACACTCATCAGAAATCATACTCACAGCGAAATCACACTCACACAGGAAAACACACTCACACAGAAAATTGCCTTCTGTCAGATAACACACTCACACGGGAAATTGTTCTCACCAGAAATCACACTCACACAGGGAATACAAGAACACAGGAATCATACTCATCAGAGATCTCACTTACACAGAAAATATACTCACTCAGGAAATCACCCTCACACTGGAAATCACACTCTTCAGTAATCACACTCATCAGAAATCATACACACACAGGAAATCACACTCACACAAGAATCAGATTCAATCAGAAATCACACTCTCACTGTATAACACACTCACATATGAAATTGCCATCAATCAGACATCACACTCACACTCGAAATCACACTAATCAGAAGTCATAATCACACATGAATCACACTCACACAGAAATCACACTCAATCAGAAATCACACTCACAGATGAATATCACTCACACAGAAATCACCTTCACACAGGGAATCACACTCATCAGAAATCACACTCATCAGAAATCACACTCATCAGAAATAATAACTCAGGAAATTACACTCACACAGGAAATCACACTCACACAGGAAATCACAAACACGCAGGAATAACATTCAATCAGAAATCACACTCAAATAAGGAGATCACACTCATCAGAAATCATACTGACACAGGGAATCACACTCATCAGAAATCACTCTCCTCTGAAATCATACTCACACATTAACACAGGAAATCACTCTCATCAGAAATCATACTCACTTAGGAAATCACTCTCTTCTGAAATCACACCGAGTGGAAATCGTACTCAAAAATGAATCAGACACACACAGGAAATCACACTCACACAGGAAATCACATGCAACTGAAATCACACTCATCAGAAATCATACCCACAAAGGAAATAACACTCACATAGGAATCACATTCAGCAGAAATCACGCACACATAGGAAAGCACCCTAACACAGAAACATGCCTTCAATCAGAAATCACAGTCACACAGGAAATCACAGTCATCAGAAATAATAACTCAGGAAATCACTCTCACAGAGGATACCATACTCACACAGAAATCACACTCATCAGAAATCATACTCACACAGGAAATCACAAGCACAAAGGAATCACATTCAAATCAGAAATCACATTCACACAGGAGATCACGCTCATCAGAAATCATACTCACAGTGAAATCACACTCACACAGGAAAACATACTCACACAGAAAATCGCCTTAAATCAGATATCACACTCACACGGGAAATCGCAATCATCAGAAGTCACACTCACACAGGCTCTCACACTCATCAGAAATCACACTCAATCAGAAATCACACTCACACAGGAAACACAATAACACAGGAATCACACTCATCAGAAATCACACTCACACAGAAATGATACTCAATCAGGAAATCACTCTCACAATGGAAACCGCACTCTTCAGTAATCACACTCATCAGAAATCATACACACACAGGAAATCACACTCACACAGGAATCAGATTCAATCAGAAATCACACTCACATGGGGGAGCACATTAACACAGGAAATCACTCTCATCAGAAATCATACTCACTTAGGAATTCACACTCTTCTGAAATCACACTGATTGGAAATCGTACTCAAAAATGAATCAGACTCACACTGGAAATCACACTCATCAGAAATCATCCCCACACAGGTACTGACACTCACAGGAATCACACTCATCAGAAATCACACGCATCAGAAATCGCACTCGCACAGGAAATCACATTCATACAGGAAATCACACACACAAAGGCATCACACTCACAAAGGAATCACACTCACACGGCATCACACTCATCAGAATTCGAACTCATCAGAAATCAAACTCACACAGGGAATAGCACTCACATAGGAATCACACTCATCAGATATCACACTCACACGGGAAATCACAATCATCAGAAATCACACTCACACAGGAATTCCCATGCAACTGATATCACACTCATCAGAAATCATCCCCACACAGGAAATAGCACTCACATAGGAATCACACTCATCAGAAATCACACTCACACAGGAAATCACACTCACACAGGGAATCACACACATCAGAAATCACACTCACATAGGAACCCACACTCATCAGAAATAATAACTCAGGAAATCACACTCACACAGGAAATCACACTCACACAAGAAATCACCCTCATCAGAAATCATACTCACATAGAAATCACACTCATCAGAAATCACACTCACACAGGAAATCACACTCACACAGGAATCACATTCAATCAGAAATCACACTCACACAGGAGATCACACTCATCAGAAATCATACTCACAGCGACATCACACTCACACAGGAAAACACACTCACACAGAAGATCGCCTTCAATCAGATATCACAATTACATGGGAAATCACACTCATCAGGCATCACACTCAATCAGAAATCACACTCACACATGAATCACACTCACACAGGAATCACACTCAATCAGAAATCACACTCACACAGGAAATCACACTCATCAGATGTCATAATCACACATGAATCACACTCACACAGGGAATCACACTCATCAGAAATCACACGCATCAGAAATCACACTCATCAGAAATAATAACGCAGGAATCACACTCACACAGGAAGTGACACTCATCAGAAATCACACACACAGGAAATCACACTCATCAGAAATCACACTCACACATGAATCACACTCACACAGGAAGCACACTCACACAGGGAATCACACGCATCAGAAATCACACTCATCAGAAATAATAACGCAAGAATCACACTCACACAGGAAATCACACTCATCAGAAATCACACTCACACAGGAAATCACAAACACACAGAACTAACATTCAATCAGAAATCACATTCACACAGGAGATCACACTCATCAGAAATCATACTCACAGCGAAATCACACTCACACAGGAAAACACACTCACACAGAAAATTGCCTTCTGTCAGATAACACACTCACACGGGAAATTGTTCTCACCAGAAATCACACTCACACAGGGAATACAAGAACACAGGAATCATACTCATCAGAGATCTCACTTACACAGAAAATATACTCACTCAGGAAATCACCCTCACACTGGAAATCACACTCTTCAGTAATCACACTCATCAGAAATCATACACACACAGGAAATCACACTCACACAAGAATCAGATTCAATCAGAAATCACACTCTCACTGTATAACACACTCACATATGAAATTGCCATCAATCAGACATCACACTCACACTCGAAATCACACTAATCAGAAGTCATAATCACACATGAATCACACTCACACAGAAATCACACTCAATCAGAAATCACACTCACAGATGAATATCGCTCACACAGAAATCACCTTCACACAGGGAATCACACTCATCAGAAATCACACTCATCAGAAATCACACTCATCAGAAATAATAACTCAGGAAATTACACTCACACAGGAAATCACACTCACACAGGAAATCACAAACACGCAGGAATAACATTCAATCAGAAATCACACTCAAATAAGGAGATCACACTCATCAGAAATCATACTGACACAGGGAATCACACTCATCAGAAATCACTCTCCTCTGAAATCATACTCACACATTAACACAGGAAATCACTCTCATCAGAAATCATACTCACTTAGGAAATCACTCTCTTCTGAAATCACACCGAGTGGAAATCGTACTCAAAAATGAATCAGACACACACAGGAAATCACACTCACACAGGAAATCACATGCAACTGAAATCACACTCATCAGAAATCATACCCACAAAGGAAATAACACTCACATAGGAATCACATTCAGCAGAAATCACGCACACATAGGAAAGCACCCTAACACAGAAACATGCCTTCAATCAGAAATCACAGTCACACAGGAAATCACAGTCATCAGAAATAATAACTCAGGAAATCACTCTCACAGAGGATACCATACTCACACAGAAATCACACTCATCAGAAATCATACTCACACAGGAAATCACAAGCACAAAGGAATCACATTCAAATCAGAAATCACATTCACACAGGAGATCACGCTCATCAGAAATCATACTCACAGTGAAATCACACTCACACAGGAAAACATACTCACACAGAAAATCGCCTTAAATCAGATATCACACTCACACGGGAAATCGCAATCATCAGAAGTCACACTCACACAGGCTCTCACACTCATCAGAAATCACACTCAATCAGAAATCACACTCACACAGGAAACACAATAACACAGGAATCACACTCATCAGAAATCACACTCACACAGAAATGATACTCAATCAGGAAATCACTCTCACAATGGAAACCGCACTCTTCAGTAATCACACTCATCAGAAATCATACACACACAGGAAATCACACTCACACAGGAATCAGATTCAATCAGAAATCACACTCACATGGGGGAGCACATTAACACAGGAAATCACTCTCATCAGAAATCATACACACTTAGGAATTCACACTCTTCTGAAATCACACTGATTGGAAATCGTACTCAAAAATGAATCAGACTCACACTGGAAATCACACTCATCAGAAATCATCCCCACACAGGTACTGACACTCACAGGAATCACACTCATCAGAAATCACACGCATCAGAAATCGCACTCGCACAGGAAATCACATTCATACAGGAAATCACACACACAAAGGCATCACACTCACAAAGGAATCACACTCACACGGCATCACACTCATCAGAATTCGAACTCATCAGAAATCAAACTCACACAGGGAATACAAGAACACAGGAATCACACTCATCAGAGATCTCACTTACACAGAAAATATACTCACTCAGGAAATCACCCTCACACTGGAAATCACACTCTTCAGTAATCACACTCATCAGAAATCATACACACACAGGAAATCACACTCACACAAGAATCAGATTCAATCAGAAATCACACTCACACTGTATAACACACTCACATATGAAATTGCCATCAATCAGACATCACACTCACACTCGAAATCACACTAATCAGAAGTCATAATCACACATGAATCACACTCACACAGAAATCACACTCAATCAGAAATCACACTCACAGATGAATATCGCTCACACAGAAATCACCTTCACACAGGGAATCACACTCATCAGAAATCACACTCATCAGAAATCACACTCATCAGAAATAATAACTCAGGAAATTACACTCACACAGGAAATCACACTCACACAGGAAATCACAAACACGCAGGAATAACATTCAATCAGAAATCACACTCAAATAAGGAGATCACACTCATCAGAAATCATACTGACACAGGGAATCACACTCATCAGAAATCACTCTCCTCTGAAATCATACTCACACATTAACACAGGAAATCACTCTCATCAGAAATCATACTCACTTAGGAAATCACTCTCTTCTGAAATCACACCGAGTGGAAATCGTACTCAAAAATGAATCAGACACACACAGGAAATCACACTCACACAGGAAATCACATGCAACTGAAATCACACTCATCAGAAATCATACCCACAAAGGAAATAACACTCACATAGGAATCACATTCAGCAGAAATCACGCACACATAGGAAAGCACCCTAACACAGAAACATGCCTTCAATCAGAAATCACAGTCACACAGGAAATCACAGTCATCAGAAATAATAACTCAGGAAATCACTCTCACAGAGGATACCATACTCACACA
The DNA here is from genome assembly GCF_036365525.1 of Heterodontus francisci. Lineage (NCBI taxonomy): Eukaryota > Metazoa > Chordata > Chondrichthyes > Heterodontiformes > Heterodontidae > Heterodontus > Heterodontus francisci. The sequence continues at coordinate 26,029,900 of NC_090412.1, read as the reverse complement.
GAAATCACACTCATCAGAAATCATACTCACACAGGAAATCACAAGCACAAAGGAATCACATTCAAATCAGAAATCACATTCACACAGGAGATCACGCTCATCAGAAATCATACTCACAGTGAAATCACACTCACACAGGAAAACATACTCACACAGAAAATCGCCTTAAATCAGATATCACACTCACACGGGAAATCGCAATCATCAGAAGTCACACTCACACAGGCTCTCACACTCATCAGAAATCACACTCAATCAGAAATCACACTCACACAGGAAACACAATAACACAGGAATCACACTCATCAGAAATCACACTCACACAGAAATGATACTCAATCAGGAAATCACTCTCACAATGGAAACCGCACTCTTCAGTAATCACACTCATCAGAAATCATACACACACAGGAAATCACACTCACACAGGAATCAGATTCAATCAGAAATCACACTCACATGGGGGAGCACATTAACACAGGAAATCACTCTCATCAGAAATCATACTCACTTAGGAATTCACACTCTTCTGAAATCACACTGATTGGAAATCGTACTCAAAAATGAATCAGACTCACACTGGAAATCACACTCATCAGAAATCATCCCCACACAGGTACTGACACTCACAGGAATCACACTCATCAGAAATCACACGCATCAGAAATCGCACTCGCACAGGAAATCACAATCATACAGGAAATCACACACACAAAGGCATCACACTCACAAAGGAATCACACTCACACGGCATCACACTCATCAGAATTCGAACTCATCAGAAATCAAACTCACAAAGGCATTCACACTCATCAGAAATTGCACACTCACACAGGAAAACAGACTCACACAGAAAATCACCTTCTATCCGAAATCACACTCACAGAGGAAATCACCCTCATCAGAAATCACACTCATCAGAAATCAGACACACAGAGGAAATAACACTCATCGGAAATCATATGCACAAAAAATCACACTCAGACAGGAAATCACATTCACACAGGAATCACAATCGTCAGGAAATCACACCCACACAGGAATCACAATCATCAGGAAATCACACTCATCAGAAATCATAATCACTCTGGAAATGTCCCCCACACTGAAAATCACACTCATCAGAAATCATACACCAAAATCACACTCATACAGGAAATCACACTCATCAGAAATCACACTCACAAAGGCATTCACACTCATCAGAAATTGCACACTCACACAGGAAAACAGACTCACACAGAAAATCACCTTCTATCCGAAATCACACTCACAGAGGAAATCACCCTCATCAGAAATCACACTCATCAGAAATCAGACACACAGAGGAAATAACACTCATCGGAAATCATATGCACAAAAAATCACACTCAGACAGGAAATCACATTCACACAGGAATCACAATCGTCAGGAAATCACACCCACACAGGAATCACAATCATCAGGAAATCACACTCATCAGAAATCATAATCACTCTGGAAATGTCCCCCACACTGAAAATCACACTCATCAGAAATCATACACCAAAATCACACTCATACAGGAAATCACACTCATCAGAAATCACACTCACACAGGAATCACACTCTTCAGAAATTACACTCATCAGAAATCACACTCACATAGGAAATCACACTTATCAGAATTCACACTCACAGGAAATCACATTCATACAGGAAATCACACACACAAAGGCATCACACTCACAAAGGAATCACACTCACACGGCATCACACTCATCAGAATTCGAACTCATCAGAAATCAAACTCACAAAGGCATTCACACTCATCAGAAATTGCACACTCACACAGGAAAACAGACTCACACAGAAAATCACCTTCTATCCGAAATCACACTCACAGAGGAAATCACCCTCATCAGAAATCACACTCATCAGAAATCAGACACACAGAGGAAATAACACTCATCGGAAATCATATGCACAAAAAATCACACTCAGACAGGAAATCACATTCACACAGGAATCACAATCGTCAGGAAATCACACCCACACAGGAATCACAATCATCAGGAAATCACACTCATCAGAAATCATAATCACTCTGGAAATGTCCCCCACACTGAAAATCACACTCATCAGAAATCATACACCAAAATCACACTCATACAGGAAATCACACTCATCAGAAATCACACTCACAAAGGCATTCACACTCATCAGAAATTGCACACTCACACAGGAAAACAGACTCACACAGAAAATCACCTTCTATCCGAAATCACACTCACAGAGGAAATCACCCTCATCAGAAATCACACTCATCAGAAATCAGACACACAGAGGAAATAACACTCATCGGAAATCATATGCACAAAAAATCACACTCAGACAGGAAATCACATTCACACAGGAATCACAATTGTCAGGAAATCACACCCACACAGGAATCACAATCATCAGGAAATCACACTCATCAGAAATCATAATCACTCTGGAAATGTCCCCCACACTGAAAATCACACTCATCAGAAATCATACACCAAAATCACACTCATACAGGAAATCACACTCATCAGAAATCACACTCACACAGGAATCACACTCTTCAGAAATTACACTCATCAGAAATCACACTCACATAGGAAATCACACTTATCAGAATTCACACTCACAGGAAATCACATTCATACAGGAAATCACACACACAAAGGCATCACACTCACAAAGGAATCACACTCACACGGCATCACACTCATCAGAATTCGAACTCATCAGAAATCAAACTCACAAAGGCATTCACACTCATCAGAAATTGCACACTCACACAGGAAAACAGACTCACACAGAAAATCACCTTCTATCCGAAATCACACTCACAGAGGAAATCACCCTCATCAGAAATCACACTCATCAGAAATCAGACACACAGAGGAAATAACACTCATCGGAAATCATATGCACAAAGAAATCACACTCAGACAGGAAATCACATTCACACAGGAATCACACTCATCCGAAATCACACTCATACAGGAAATCACATTCACACAGGAATCACACTCATCAGAAATCAAACTCATCGGAAATCACACTCACACAGGAATCACAATCGTCAGGAAATCACACCCACACAGGAATCACAATCATCAGGAAATCACACTCATCGGAAATCATAATCACTCTGGAAATGTCCCCCACACTGAAAATCACACTCATCAGAAATCATACACCAAAATCACACTCATACAGGAAATCACACTCATCAGAAATCACACTCACACAGGAATCACACTCTTCAGAAATTACACTCATCAGAAATCACACTCACATAGGAAATCACACTTATCAGAATTCACACTCACAGGAAATCACATTCACACAGGAATCACACTATTCAGAAATCAAACTCATCAGAAATCACACTCACACAGGAAATCACCCTCATCAGAAATCACACTCATCAGAAATCATAATCACTCAGGAATTCACACTCACACAGGAAATCACACTCATCAGAAATCATACTCACACAGATATCACACTCATCAGAAATCACACTCACACTGGAAATCACACTCACACTGGAAATCACACTCACACATGATTCGCAATCACCAGAAATCATACTCACACTGAAATCACACTCACACAGGAAAAGATACTCATTAGAAATCACATTCACACAGGAAGTCACACTTGCACAAGAATCACACTCACACTCTAATCACACGGTTCAGGAAATCACACTCATCAGGAAATCACACTCACACTGGAATCACACTCAACATAAATCACACTCATCATAAATCACACTCACACAGGGAATCACACGGATCAGAAATCACACTCACACAGGAATCACACTCACACAAGTAATCACACGCAACTGAAATCACACTCATCAGAAATCACTTTCACACAGGGAATCACACTCATCAGAAATCACACTCATCAGAAATCACACACTTACACAGGGAATTACACTCATTAGAAATCACACTCACACAGGAGATCACCCTCATTAGAATTCACACTCACACCGGAAAACACATTCACACAGGAAATTGCCTTCGATCAGAAATCACTCTCACACAGGAATCATACTTAATCAGAAATCACACTCACACAGGAAAATACATTCAGAACTGGAATCACACTCAGTCAGAAATCGCACACAGACAAGAATCACACTCAACCGAAGTCACACTCACACAGGAAATCATCATCACACAGGAATCACACACACACAGGAAATCACGCTGTTGAGAAATCACACTCACACAGGAAATCACACTCGCACGGTATTCACACTCAACAGAATTCACACTCACAGAGGAAATCACATTAACCCAGAATTCACACTCACTCTATGAGTATAATTTCCCGGATTCACATTGATACATTATGTTCCAGAAATCGAAATTAGCTGAATCTTACGGCTTGATTTTCGAGATGGAGGCGGGAATCAGGAACTGGGTCTGGTTTTGGGTCCTGTGGAAAGCTGATTCTGGTTCAGATTTTCAAATGGATAATCCTCTAATTGGTGTAGAAATGTGTTTCCTGTCCACTTAGAGTAGGGGTACACACTCTTTTTGTGTGTGTGTGGGGGGAGGGGTAGTGGGGGCACATTACAATTTTAGTCCTACATAGAGGGCCAGTGAGAAATTTCAGAAAGATAAAGGTAGTAATTTTTTTCTTACTATTAATCAAAACACCCATTTGTGAAGAATCTTTAAGTGAGAAGATTAATTTATTGACGTACTTTCTCATTACTATGTTGAGCACTGACTTAGTGAGAGACCTGGCATTGTTTTTGCTTGCATTAGTAGTCAATTTCTGCGATGCAGAGTATTCTGGATAGATGTCCATCTGTCAGGAGTGATCTTGATCTCTTTCTCTCCCATCTCTCTACCTGTCCCCACTCTGTGTCACCCTTCCCACTTCCTCTCTGTGTTTCTCTTGCTCCTCGCTCATTGTTTGCTGCTTATGGTTCCCTGTTCAGGGTTCGCTGCTCCTCACTCCCATTCCCGCCCACTCTTAGAACTGCACGAAAACAGCAGGGGCAGCTGATCCGCCGATCCCAGTGCGCCTGCACTGCAAACCGACAATCATCGTTCACCCCGCTGGGTAAGCCCACTGTCAGTCATAGAAAGTGACCAAGCACAGACAGGCGTCCACCATCCCTCAGACACAGATACCCCCTACCTCTCTGAATGACATGCACATACGGGGAGCTATGGGCCGCCCGCTGCCAGTCACAGAGGACTGGCAGGCTGGATGTAAACCTTCAGTGGGCCAGATTGTGGCCAATTATGTTGGACAATTCTGGCATGGAGCCCCTGGGGCTGGGGATGGAGGTGAGTCAGATGAAGTGTGGGGCTTATGTAGACTCCCCATGATAGGCATCACTGAAGCTGCTGGTTGTCCAGAGGGAGAGATCTGCCAAATCCTTGCAGTTCACCCGAGGGAAGTGAAATGTCACAGGGGAGCCGGAGATTGGGAACGGGGGCAGGACAGACCCTCGTTCATCGATGCTGACCTGGATCTAGTGTTGTAGGCTGTGAGGGAGAGGAGGAAGATCCTCTTCATGGAGGGTGGCAGGAGGAGGCCACCTCATCATGCAGCAGGACACCTCTCTGTTCAGTGTTATCCCTTTCTGCCCCCTCTTCCTCCACCTCTCTTATCTCCTGCTCCTCCCTCGATGAGCTGGCCCCTTCCGGGGCTTCACTGTCCCCAAGGTCCACACTTCTCTCGAAGGCCATGTCATGGAGAGCACAGCAGAGCACCACAATGACTGAGACCCTTGAAGGAGGGTATTGGAGTGTGCCACCCAACTGGCCCAGACACAGGAATTACATCTTCAGAAGCCTGATGGCCTGCTCAATGGTTGTCCTGTTGAGCTGGTGGCATTGGTTGTTTCATCTCTGTGCCTCTGTCTGGGGCTCCCGTAGAGGGGTCAGTAGCTATCTGTTCAAGCAAGGGATTTCCCTTGTCCTTTATGATCCATCCATGCAATTTAGGAGATGGAGTGAAGATCTGAGATGGCCTGCACTGGTGGAGGATGAAGGAGTCATGGCAGCTGCCAGGAAAGTGAGTGCAAACACGGAGGAAGCTCTTGTTGGGGTCGCAGACCAGTTGGACGTTGAGGCAGTGCAAGCCCTTCCTGTTGATGGATCTCACTGACCAGTCACTGGGTATCTTACATAGAGACATAGAAACTAGGAGCAGCAGTGGGCCATTCGGCCCTTCGAGCCTGCTCGGCCATTCATTATGATCATGGCTGATCATCCAACTCAGTAACCTGTTCCCGCGTACGCCCCATACCCTTTGATCCCTTTAAACCCAAGAACTATATCTAACTCCTTCTTGAAAACATATAATGTTTTGGCCTCAACTGCTTTCTGTGGTAGTGAATTCCACAGGCTCACCACTCTCTGGTCTTGATGGCTACATGGGCACAATCGATGATGCCCTGCACCTGGGGGAATCCAGTGATGGAGGCTGAACCCTCTGTGCCTGCGCAGGCCCATTTGTGTCAAAGTGGATGTATTCCTCCACCCTCCTGACTATGGCATCTGTGATTTGCCGGATGGCCTGATGAGTTGCTGACTGTGAGATGCCACCTGGTTCCACTGTTGATCCCTGGGATGACCCGGTTCCATAGAAATTCAGGGTGACGGTGACCCTGCCGACTACAGGTAGGGGACTGCCCTGGAGATCGCGAGGCCTCAGGTCATTGTGGATCAAAGTACACAGGACTGAGACCATCTGCCTGGATAGATGCAGCCTTGTACAGCACTGGTGCTCTGTTATTTGCAGTTAGCTGACTCTTGAACTGTGCACCCCGATGTCTTGGCTAGCACCTTCTTCCCCTTGCAGCCCCCTGCTGTGCTCCTCTGGCCTCCTGCTGTCCAGGAGGTTGCATCTGCTGTAGCTCATCCTGGTTGCTCTGTCCAATGTCAGAGCAGCCTGTTCCCATCTGAACTCACTCAGCTGGGCTTTGTGTGTTCACCAGGCCTTCCCCTGCCAACCCCAGCTGCCCAAGTTACGTCAGCAGGTTTATGATGGAAGGGATCATCGACAGTGCTATCAAGTGTCACTTGCTTAGCAATAACCTGCTCACGGACGCTCAGTTTGTGTACCGCCAGGGTCATTCAGCTCCTGACCTCATTACAGCCTCGGGCTAAACATGGACAAAAGTGCTGAACTCCAGAGGTAAGGTGAGACTGATTGCCCTTGACATCAAGGCAGCATTTGACTGAGTATGACATCAAGGAGCCCTGGTAAAATTGGAGTCAATGGGAATCGGGGAAACTCTCCGCCAGTTGGAGTCATACCAAATGCAAAGGTTGTGGGTTTTGTTTTAGAGATACAGCACTGAAACAGGCCCTTCGGCCCACCGAGTCTGTGCCGACCATCAACGACCCATTTATACTAATCCTGCACTAATCCCATATTCCTACCACATCCCCACCTGTCCCTATATTTCCCTACCACCTACCTATACTAGGGGCAATTTATAATGGCCAATTTACCTACCAACAAGTCTTTTGGCTTGTGGGAGGAAACCGGAGCACCCGGAGAAAACCCACGCGGACACAGGGAGAACTTGCAAACTCCACACAGGCAGTACCCAGAATTGAACCCGGGTCGCTGGAGCTGTGAGGCTGCGGTGCTAACCACTGCGCCACTGTGCAGCCCCAACTGCGTGGTTGTTGAAATCAATGATCTCAGTCCCAGGACATCACTGCAGGAGTTCCTCAGGGTAGTGTCCTAGGCCCAACCACCGTCAGCTGCTTCATCGATGATCCTCAATCCATCGTAAGGTCAGAAGTGGGGATGTTCGCTGATGATTGCACAATGTTCAGCACCATTCGTGACTCCTCAGATACTGAAGCAGCCCATGTCCATATGCAACAAGATCTGGACAACATCCAAGCTTGGGCTGATAAGTGGCAAGAAACATTTGCGCCACACAAAGTGCCAGGCAATGATCATCTCCAATAACAACCATTTCCCCTTGACGTTCAATGGCACTGGCATTGCTGAATCCCCCACTATCAACATCCTGAGCCTAAGCATTGACCAGAAACTGAACTGGGCCAGCCACATAAATGTTGTGGCTACAAGAGCAGGTCAGAGGCTGGGAATTCCGCGGCGAGTAATTCATCTCCTGACTCCTCAATGCCTCTCCACCATCTGCAAAACACAAGTCAGGAGTGTGATGGAATACTCTCCACTTGCCTGGATGGGTGCAGCTCCAACATCACTCAAGAAGCTCGACACCATCTAGGACAAAGCAGCCCACTTGATTGGCACCCCATCCATTACCTTCAACATTCACTCCCCTCACCACCGACGCACAGTGGCAGCAGTGTGTACCATCTACAGGATGCACTGCAGCAACTCGCCAAGGTTCCTTTGATATCAACTTCCAAACCCACAACCTTTACCAACAATGGAGACAGAAGCAGTGATAACATTTCAGGTCAGTGACCCCTACCTGAAATGTTGAGCTCTGAAGAAGGGTCACTGACCTGAAACGTTAACTCTGCTGCTGTCTCCACAGATGCTGCCAGGCCTGCTGAGTATTTCCACCATTTCTTGTTTTTATTTCAGATTTCCAGCATCTGCAGTATTTTGCTTTTACCTTTACCAACTAGATGGACAAGGGCAGCAGATGCATGGGAATACCACCACCTGCAAGTTCCCCTCCAAGCCACACACCATCCTGACTTGGAACTATATCGCCGTTCCTTCACTGTCGCTGGGTCAAAATCCTGAAACTCACTTCCTAACAGCACTGTGGGTGTACCTACCTCACATTGGCTGCAGCGGTTCAAGAAGGCAGCTCACCACCACCTTCTGAAGGGCAATTAGGGACGGGCAATAAATGCTGGCCTAGCCAGCGACACCACATCCCACAAATGAATAAAAAAATAATGTCCCCGCTCTAGATTCCTACCACTGGGAAAAGCAAGTCTTCCAGCTGCAGCAATGGCTGCTCTGTGGCACTTTTGAAAAAGCTGAGCTTTATTTTGTATCTTTGCATTTTTTTAATCAGCCCTTTCCACTGCCCTCATGGACCTCCACAGTGCTCATGACTTGAACACCCTGCTGTGCTCTCCCCATGGCAGTCTCCGCATTCCCTTCCTTTAAAAATTGAAACTGCTGCTGACAAGCCAGTTAATAAGTTCCTCAATGAGCTCCATAGGTACTTAATTGGAGGTGTGCAGGGTCGACATTTCCTTCCTCCTGGTGCCCCTTTAAAAATGGCGTTGCGTTCCTGAGATGGCAGGACCCAGTGTCGACCTCTGAGAACGCAATCTTCAAATCGTACTCGCACCTGCCTCTGCACCCGGCGGTCTTTAAAAAACCAGCTCACAGAGTTTGATTCTAACTCCACCAGACTGGTGGAAACCAAACACGAGGGGTGGACGGGGAGCGAGTGGGGGGCAGTTAAAAGGCAACATTTCCTGCCCCAATCTGACTGACTACAATTTTGAATTGGCCAAGGCGACGGGGTCCCTTTAAATGTGCAGATCAGGTTCCGATGACAGAAACTTTGTGCTTCCCCTCCTCTGAGTTTCCCCTGAATGGGATTCACCTCCTGAAGCTGGTGCTGGGAACATTGCCCCTGGATTCCCGACGGACTCCCCAAGTCAACAGCCGGGCAGCCTCTTCCCTGGCTGGTGTGGTCGGGAAATGCTCAGTTTTGCTCAGACGGAGGGCTATCAGAACATAAATACCTTGCTACAGGTGGCTACTGAGGAGGAGACAATAACATCATTGAAGCAGGAATTGGATAAGCATGTGAACAGAAAAGAATATCAAAGTAGAGGGTAGAGAGACAGGATTTGAGTAAGTACCTGCAGTTGAAGCATTGTGCAGGTGTGATGGCTGGCATTGGCTCCCTAAGTTTCTGATCTATGGATTTTCCATGGTACCTGGTTTCTCTTTGAAAGGGAATAGTCTGCACATAGCTCCACAATCCAGCTGAAGCTTAACAGGTGCTGCGTGCGAGTCCCTCCATGCGTTACCCAATGCCGAGAACCCAATGTCATGTACGCTTTTTGACTTTGCCCATGGGATAAATGAAACGCATGGAGGGTTTCCCAGTTGCACTTTGTCACTGACCCTTACTGTCACAAACAGCTTCTTTTTCCGCAGATCCTTTACTGCTTCGATTCTCCGTGTGCACCTGTCATCTTTTTTTAATCTGCCCCTCAGGTGATTGGCCTTCTCCTGGTTTTACGCTTAGTGGCAAAATGATATCGGGAAATCCTTGTTCTGCAGCTGTAGGAATGCTGGGCACTGACGGGGAGTCTCATTAAAGTTAACGGATGGAAAATCATGGGTATCATTCCCTTAAAACCCTGGCATACTCTCCCAATGGGCAAGGCTCTCTGGCATGTGGTTTGATAAAATTGTCACATGGGTTTTCAGCCTTACCATGCTCCTTTCTCTCAGGCTGTCAATCATAACTTAATGTAGTAAAGAGGGGAAAAGCTTCCCTTAATATCCATGGCTTCGGTGGGGAGGAAAATAAAACAAGAGTCACTTTTTAAAACTTGTGTTACTCCAGAACGAGTGTGTACTTGTGCCTGTCATGTGCACATACATGGAAAGGATGGGACTCACTTGTGATGACCTGCATACTTGCTTCCCTCACAGATGAAGACTGGTTTGATGAAGGACCTGTGCTATGAGCAGGGGAAAGGGACAGCAAGGAGATAAATCTGGGGGAAAAAGGAAGAGAAATTTTAAATGAAGACAAGCATGAATCTACATTGAAAATCACATTAACAGATTAGCACAGATCCCAGGCTGGGTGGGTGGTTAGTGTGTGCACTCTGCAACGGGTTGGCTTTTGAACAATGTGTTTCTGTTTGCAGAGGTACCTTTTTCCATAAATGTTTTACGTATTTAAATCTACTTTTCTGCCTCTCCTTTAATATACATCGCCCTGAGCCTCCGTGCTAGGGGATGAATGTACAATGCGCCCCTTGTTTGTGTAACATGGCTCAGGAGACAACCTGTTATTTGCTGTCAGTAGCTTTATTAAAGTCTTTGATTTCAGACCCCAGACCTCCCTCATTGTCTTTGAACCTCACTGATGCTGTTTAACCCTTGCATTGTTAAACATCCGTTGACAGAGTTGAGACTTTGGTTCTCCATCAGTTAGAGCAGGAGTTTCCTACATTCGAAGTATTTGACCATTTTGAAATCAAAACTCATCATTAAGTCTCTGACTCTAGCTCAGCCCTGTTTCAGTGGGTTGCACTCTCACCTCTGAGTCATGGGCTCAAGTTTCACTCCAGAGATGTGAGTACAAAATCTAGTCTGAGACTCCAGTGCAGTACTGAGGGAGTGCTGCACTGTCAGAGGTGCTGTCTTTTGGATGAGCGATTAAACAGAGGACCCATTTGCCCACTCAGGTGGATGCAAAAGATCCCATGGCATCCAGCTCAACACTTCCTTCCTTATATAATCTTTAGTGGATGGAGAAGCAGAATTACTGATGTAACAGTCTAGGAAAACAAAATCATAAAATTATCACAAGCTTTAGTAATTCAATATCTGAGGAGGAATGAAAATATGGGAAGAATTAACTTCCATTTATAAAGCACCTCATCACATCATCAGCACGCCCCAAAGCATTTCACAATCAATGAAGTGGATTGCAGTCAGTCATGATGTACAGAGAAATAGTCAGCTGATTGCACACAGCAAGATCCCACAAGCACCAGATGACATAATTGGACAGTCGCTTTAATGCCCTCTTGAAGTACCAGAAAAGATGGGCGAGGTCTTGGTTTAAGACTCCATCCAAAAGGCAGCTCCTTCAGCAACTCTGAGCTCCCTCAGTACTGTGCTGAGGTGTCAGTCTGAATGATGTGCTGAGTTATGAGAGTGGAGCCACAACTCACAAACCTCTGACTGAGAGGCAAAAGTGCTGTTGATTGAGCAAACTGACACCTCTCTGGCTTCCCATAGCCTCCCATCCACATAATTGGTTCCACAAATTTCATTAATAATTGTCTAAAAATTATAACATATCATTACAAAGAACAATGATGGAAGGCCAAATAGGTAATGGAAATGATTAGAATAGAAAACTGATTGTCTTTAAAATATTAAGCTATGAATAGCCTGATGGACCTTGATTACAAAAACAAACATAATGGAATTAAGAAATTGGTCAGAGTCACTAAAATAAAAAACAAAATTAAAATGTATAACTAATGATCTATTGATTATTAAGACACAGATTTAAGATAATTAGAAACAAAAATCCAAGGGACAAATGAGGAGAAATCTTTTTATGTAATGATTTGTTATGAGCTGGAATGCATTGCCTAAAGAGGCAGTGGTAGCAGATTGAATAGTAATTTTCAAAAAGGAGTTGGATATATTCCTAAAAGGAGAAAATTACAGGGCTCTGGGCAAAGAGTAGAGGAATGGAACTAAAATGTTAGCTCTTTCAAAAAGCCAGCACTGACATGATGGGCTGAATGGTCTCCTTCTGTGCTGTACTATTCTATGGTAGCAGGGAAAATGAAAGAAATGCCAAACATTTCTCTCAATATATTCATGGCAATCAAGTGACAGAGAAAGTGGTGGGGCCATTGAAAGATTCCAAGGGTAAAGTGATCAAAGAATGCCAGATATATTAAATTAATTCTTTTTTCTGTTTTTGCAGAGGAGATTTTGGGTACTCTCCCCAACATGGGCATTGAATTATTTTTGGGAGCAGTGGGGTTTATCAACATAGGATGTTATAAAAGGCTTAGAAATTTCAGATAAGCTGGTCATTGATAGGCTGACAAAGTTAAAGGAAGACAAAATACCAGGCCCAGAAAGACTTATGCCAGAGAAAGCACCTCTAAAACCCACAACCTCCACCATCTAAAGGAGAAGGGGATAGGAACACCATCACCTCCAAGTCCCAGAAATTCTGACTTGGAAATATATCGCTGTTCCTTCATCATCACTGGGTCAAAATCATGTAACACTCCTCCCTAACAGCCCTGTGGGAACACCTTCGCCACACGGACTACAGAGGTTCAAGATGAAGGTCACCACCACCTTCTCAAGGGACAACTCGGGATGGGCAAATTCAACTCTATCAATTGTAAGTGATGCAATCCCCCAGATCAATCCGCTTCCCAATCAATTGACCCTCAATGATTTCCTGTTTAAAGACTAACATCTTGCACCCCACTTCTCTATTGTAACACACATCCATGCATACACAGAAACCTTTCCAATCAACTTGAAGCTCATTTTTATTTGCTCTGTCTATCCCACTTTTCCTTCTAACTGGGAGCTCCAACCTTCTTCTGAATTGCATCGCATTAGACCTGATGAAACTATGACATGCCGAGTAATATTGTCTAAAGTATGAATACCGTTGCTATTCTATGCTCATTTGTGTTCTGTACAAATATATATTGGATGTTAACCTGGCCTTTATGTCCTACCTCCCATCCTTTTATTAAATGCAGCATTCAGCTGCTATATGTTGAGTGTTTGTAGGCTCTTTCCCTCTCTGTAAATTCAGAACTTGGAAAATTGAGTTTTGTTTAAAAAAACGAGCACAGCTGGGTGTTCAACCAAACCAAACATTATTAAGAGAAACACATGAAGCTCACTACATTTCAGTGCTGTGGGATCCTGCAGTTTTCTTCATTATCTTAATAATAAAGATTAGCATATAGAGGGGTAAGAGTGAAAATGTCTGTGATGTGGTTACTGATGTTCAGCCATCTACAATGGACATTTACATTGTCTCACTTACCATTTTCGGTGTATTCCTCTCAAAGTTATCAGCTACTCTGGAGGAGCAACTGATAGTCGCAGTTTTTGCTCCCACTCACCTCTCTATATCCAATTACATCTTGCATTCCCCCATCTCCCCCAATACTAAATGTCAGTTTGAAATTATCTTCATGTACGATCTCCACTCCCATCCCATCTGTTCCACTTCATGAATACTCTTATGTAGCTCTCTTTTGGACTCACTCTTGCAGTGATGCACATGTTGTAGAGGTAGAAGAGGAACTGTTGGTTTCACTGGCACTGAATAGAAAGATATGCATGTATACAGCACCTTTCACAACTTTGGGACATCCCAATGCTCTTTACAGTAAACAAAGTACAATCACTGTTTTAATGTAGGTAAATACAACAGCCAATTTGTGCACAGCAAGGTGCCACAAACATTAATGAGATAAATAAGCAGATAATCTGTTTTAGTGATGCTGGTTGAGGGATAAATATTGGCCAAGACACTGTGGAGAACTCTAGTGCTTTTTTTTTAATAGTGCCATTGGATCTTCTCCATCTGCCTGAGAGAGTTTGGATATGAAGAGGCTGAGGAGATTCATATCTGCTCATTTGTATAGATGGCGGGATGAAGCAGAAGATATTTGTCTGCTGATTTAAGCAGAGAGACGGGACTATAGTCATGTGGAGCATAAACACCAGCACAGACAAGTTGGGCTGAAGGCCTGTTTCGGTGCTGTAAATTCTATTCTATTATGAAAGACGACCCCTCTGACAGTGCAGCACTCCCTCAGTACTGCACTGGAGTGTCAGTCAACATCAATTACGCATTTACTTCGCTGGAGTGCATCTTGAACCCATGACTTTCTAACTCGGAGATGAGAATGCTGCCATTGAATCAAGAGTTGTCACCTAAAAGGACTGCTTCCTTTGTGTCATGAGATGGGTGGGGTATGTTCAGTTTCATTTGAATGAGAAACAGAGAGAGAGACCCCAATTCTTGTTTAGGGAGTTAATCTAATCTGGTTCCTCACCCCAACCTTCACCCTAATTCACAACCCCACTACAGCCAAAACATGTCTCCACCCGCTCAGTGCTGGGTCACCATAACATGAATAAGCTATGTGCCAATGCAGATGCCATCAACCTATAAGTTACCTTGTGATGTCAAAGTACAACCCGATAGTTCAGGCAGTATTTGCTAATGTCAGATGTTTTAATTTCCATTTCCTTCTGATTTTCCAAAAGTTTTGATTTCGTTACTTTATATAAATCAGAGGTAACAAAATCTTACTTTCACAGAGACGTATTTAAAGTGATTTTCAGATCTGGTGGTATTTGAAGCCGTGTGTTTTGTGCAGCATCTGCAAGGCTCCTTTTAAATTAGAATTACTGGGAATTCACTGCGGATCCGCAAATAGGATTTGGATTAGAATTTTTTTGTAGTTAACAAACTACCTTCAGCAGCGGTTTACTTCCAGAGAATGAACAAAGATGTATATCAGGAGGAAAATCCTTGCACAGGCATAGGTTCTGCTTCCGAGCTCTGTCATGCTGACTCTAATTGGTAGTTTACTTTCTCTGCCTTAGCGGAAAATATTGCTTCTGTCTATTTGTTAGCAAATATTGTCTGAGCTGCTTTCAGCATTCAAAACAAGCTGCTGTGGCGAGGTCCAATTAACAGCAATACATAGTCAATGAGTGGAAAGAGAACTCAATTGGCCTGTACCATTGACTATTGTCCCCAGTTTTCATTAGACGTTTGATCTTCATTAATTAAGAGAAGGGCTTCTGAACAAGGCTGTGATGCTGGATTTTCAAACACATACAAGTCCTCTTCGAAAGAACCTTTCTTGCATCAAAAGATGACACTTTGTTTTCTTTGGCTTTGTGATAATTGTCCTAAAGGGAACTGAATGGAGTCCAACAGCTCATCAACTCATTATTTCCTTCAAGTCTTGTTACTCTGGGACCAGCTATCGATTTCGTTAAATTGAAACCAGGTCACTTGAATATCTTTCATGTCACTTAACCTCCTCCCCCTCAGAAAAATAACAGATGAAGCTTCTCAAATGTAGAGTACTTGATGGTGATGAAATAGGTTAAAACTAACCATTTCCACTGAGTCTTAGCATTCACAATCCCTTTACATTATCTATTTATATTCAGTTAGCAAGGTGGATTTTGCAAGACTTTGTTGCCACTTTAGGACCTGGCTAGTCAGGGAGCATGGATCCGCAATCTTGGAGAAATATGTCCCGCCCATGTTCCGTCTGGTGATGCTGGGAGCAGAATTTTGTAAAATTACCCCGGCAGATACATTGTGCATCTATTTCCGAAACCTAGAGCGTAAATCTCAAGAGTTAGAAACTTCAGGAGAATATGACGATAAAATCTGTTTAAATTTTCCTTCAAAATAAACTCTGCATTTTGTTTTATTCCAGTGTTCGCTTTTCTCCTCTGCTTCCTTTAAGGCACTGAATCTGGCTAGGGTAGGGTTCTGGGAGAGTCAATAGCCCTAAGGTACCTAGTCCAAGTAGCCATTCTTCATGCGTGAACCACATCTGACAACCACCCTTGTAGCAGGAGTCACTATGTGACAGTCAGATGCGAGAACCCTGGCTGATGCTTTTGCTTCCTAGCCCCAGGGTTGATGAGGTGAATTGCAGTGACCCAGTTGCTGTTTCAGCTGGGAAAGGCCTGCTCGGCACAGATGCTCAAAACTTCCCTTCGTGTATAACAAACATTTTCAATCACTGATGAGGTGGTGATAAAGAAGCTATGTTTATGTGCGAGAGAGGTGGGTTTTTCATTGCAGTTTAAGTGTCGGGAAAGAAGAAAAATAGAACACAAAAAGTATTGCAGACTTAGTAAAGTTCTGATATACACACTTCCTCATCCATTTTGCTCTCAAATGACATTTGGGTGGCACAGTGGCACAGTGGTTAGCACTGCAGCCTCACAGCACCTGCGACCCAGGTTTGATTCTGGGTACAGCCTGTGCGGAGTTTGCAAGTTCTCCCTATGACTGCGTGGGTTTCCGCCGGGTGCTCCGGTTTCCTCCCACAGCCAAAGACTTGCAGGTTGATAGGTAGATTGGCCATTGTAAATTCCCCTAGTGTAGGTAGGAGAATGGTGGAGATGTGGTAGGGAATATGGGATTAATGTAGGATTAGTATAAATGGGTGGTTGTTGGTTGGCACAGACTCGGTGGGCCGAAGGGCCTGTTTCAGTGCTGTATCTCTAAATAAATAAGAACAAAAAACTCATCCAAACAGACCTCTTTACTGATTTATATGTATCTTGTAGAGGCCCTAAGATATGAAGATAACACACAGAGGTGAGCTTGTTTACATTACAGGAAAGATTAACCAGAGACACAATCCATGTTTTTACAATGCATGGAGGAAGGGATGATACAAATGAAAGAAAATTATTTAACATGACCCCCAAGTGTAGAACTGGATTACATGGATTTGAAATTAAAAAGCTCCAAAAATCATGGCTATCTGACATTGAGAATAAAGCCAGATGCATCTTTCATTAGGATGTGAGTGAGGGAGGTATGATATCGAATTCAAGGTTAGATTAATGATCGAGTTTGGCTTGACATTTATTTGAGACAGGAAGAAAGTATGGAGGAACTTTCCCTATGGGATTGGGTAAAGTCCTTAAAAGAGTGGGTTAGATCATAGAATCATAGAATGGTTGCAGCACAGAAGGAGGTCATTTGGCCCATTGGGTCCATGCCAGCTCTCCGCAAAAGCAATCTAGCTAGTAACACTCCCCTGCCCTTTTCCTGTAGCCCTGCAATTATTTTCTCTTCAGCTGCTTATCCAATTCCTTTTTGAAAGAAAATGAGTGTATTGACCTCCACCACTCTCTCAGCCAGCGCATTCCAGATCCTAACCACTTGCTGCATAAAAAGTTTTTCCCCATGTCACCATTAGTTCTTTAGCCATTGACTCTAAATCTGTGTGCTTTGGTTCTTGACCCTGCCACCAACAGGAACAATTTCTCTCGATTGACTCTATCCAGACCCCTCATGATTTGGAACACCTCTATCAAATCTCCTGCTGAACAGTCAATTGGTCTCATGGTCATTTAATTCTAATTGAACTCAAGAAGAAAGAGTTACATTTTTTCTCGTGCTCAACGAGAGCAGGTATTTCCTACTTTTCATGCATCTGGATTCCATTTGAAAAATTGCATCAGCTGGCACTGTGGTCGAAGAGGACCCCAACATTGGCTCACCTAGTATTTGTGTTGCCAGCTACCTGAGTTACAATCATTGTTTGCATTCATATTTTAGAGGTTCTTTTTAATTTGGACAAAATTAAATATGTAGCTTAAGGAAATTGAAATTCCAGATTTCAAAAGAGTTGCAGGACCATCTAAGATTTACATTTCAAAGATCTTTCCAAGTATACTTACAAGGATACAGTTAGAGAGGTGAGAGCCATAAAGCAGCAGGTGAATTCATTTAATTGAGGAATTATAGCCAGAAAGTCTGGAAGGAATTGTCCTGTCATTGTTAGCAGTATCAATTATATATGTTGGTATCAAAGAGATGTATTGGAGTTGGAGGTAATTACCAGAAATTGTTATCTGGGACATCCCATATGTACCACTTTCTATGGAGATAGATGATGCAGGGATCTATCTTTTGATCAGGTGTTTTTTTAATATATCTCCGTGCTTACTCATATACAGCTGGTTGGTTCAGATGTGAAGTTGGCTTTGAAAGCAGCCGGACTCAGGAGCAAAGAGGCTATCAGGAACCAGGGAGTTTCTGTTTTGAGTAAGGCGCAGGCTCAGGCTGGAAAATCTGGATTTGTGAAGTGTTGAATGAGAGCTGGAGGGTTGCTCAGCCGAATGCTAGAACCCCTAGGAGATTTCATACCTCAGAAGATAGCTGAGAAACTAAGGAAAATCGAAGTGAATTCCTAAGAGCTGTGGTACACTTTGGACTGGTCCCAGGAAAATTGAACGAACCGCTAAGATCCTGTAAAGTATAGGGGAACTCTTGAGTGTAAATAAAAGTCAAACAGGGGTGTTGTGTTGAGATTTAGAGTTTAAAATACACGTTCTCATGTTCTGTTAACATGATTTTAAGTTTAAAGAATAAGTGATTTCAAATTGTGTTCAGTGAGTAATGTTTGCTTTGCTTAACTCTTGTAAAGTTCTTTTTGTTTAAAACGTGAAATGTTGTGGTGCAATTCTTTCAGTAATAAGTGGGAGTTCAAAGTTCTTTTTACAAAAAGTTACTAGTTATTAACATGATCGTTACACCTGTAATACATTCAAGAGCAACTCTCAGCAAGAAATCCCAGAGCTCAGCTGTGTGTGGGGAATGGGAAATGCACCAATACATAACACATTCAGGGGTAGAAATTCATCTTGGCCCATAACGCGAAAAGGCACCTGTTACACCCCACTTGATAATTAGTATTATTGAAGTCAATCTGCTGGATATTGGGTGGGATGTATAATGGGCTGCCATTGATATCACCCGTTTCGTGCTACTCCATAGATCTCACTTAACCAGTGCTGTTACTGAGCTAGGTAATAGTGATAATTCTAAGGTCGGCACTGTGTCTGATGAATACTGCTGTGCACTGGATTTAAATCATTTATTTTGAAATGTGATGCCTAGTTTTAACGCCTTCTTCATTTTCTTGAGTTTATTAATATTCCAAATAAGTATTTGTTTTCTCTAAATTTACCCAAGTTTTGGGTTCCAATTCCAACCCCCGCCCAATTATTTATGGATTTTTTTTCTCCAGGAATTTCCTCAGGTTCTCTCGATCGACCGTTTTGACTCCACTGGAAGATTGGCAGAAATATTGGATAGGGCATGTAAACTTGAGCACGTAATCGTGAATGGCATTCTAGTGCAGTACTTTTAGATGAGATGTTAAACTAAGACCCGGTCTGCCCTCTCGAATGGATGTAAAAGATCCCACACCACCATTTGAAGCAGAGCAGGGAAGTTCAGTGAGGATAAAGAACAGGGAGACACTCAAAAAATCAATCTTTTTAATTAAGCAATAAAAATCAAATTTAATGATTAAATACCACCCCCCCCCCCCCCCCCCCCCCAAGCAAACAGGATCTGTGACATTTAGTTTAGTTTAGTTTAGAGATACAGCACTGAAACAGGCCCTTCGGCCCACCGAGTATGTGCCGACCATTAACCACCCATTTTATACTAATCCTACACGGATCCCATATTCCTACCACATCCTCACCTGTCCCTATATTCCCCTACCACTTACCTATACTAGGGGCAATTTACAATGGCCAATTTACTTATCAACCTGCAAGTCTTTTGGCTGTGGGAGGAAACCGGAGCACCCGGAGGAAACCCACGCAGACACAGGGAGAACTTGCAAACTCCACACAGGCAGTACCCAGAATTGAACCCAGGTCGCTGGAGCTGTGAGGCTGCGGTGTGCCGCACTGGATTCCCATGGGAATTCTCAGATGTTCTGATCCATATTTATCCTTCAATCAATATCATTTTAAATAAATACAGATTATCTGGTTATTTCTACATTGCTGTTTGTGAGAGCTTACTATGCATAAATTGTTTGCTGTGTTTCCTACACCACAACAGTTACTACACTTCAAAAGTACTTCATTGACTGTAAAGTACTTTTGGGACATCCTGAGGTCATGAGAGGTACAGTATAAAAACAAGTCTTTTGTTTTTCTTTTTTCTGCATACATAGGTAGCAAATATACTTGGAGCATCTCCCTCAGGGTTCTGCAAAACAATGGCACTGAGGATTCTACAACATCCAAGGTTCAACAAAGGCCAATATTGATGTGCAGAAAAAAATCATCGCAATGATTGTGAAGGAAAGATCCAGAGAACTTGTAGCAGTCCCACAGGTTCTGGTTCCAGGGATCAGGGACCAGCATCAGGACATGAGCTCCAGCAGTGGCACATGCACAGAAACAAAGGAACACCAGGTGGCACTAAAGTCTTTGCTAATCCCCTGAGTAGGTGACAAGAAAAGCTCCCAAAGCACAAGGCCCATATTGCCAGTAAGTGAAAGGATATTTATCTCCCCGAGGCCCGCTTTAACCCTACCATTAAACAGAACAAAACCAGAACTTTATAAATATGTTTTAACTATAGTTTTCCAGCTAATTAGTATGAGATTAATTATCCACAGGGTTTCCTGTATTTTGTAAAAATGATACTAAATATTTAAGTAACAACTGTGAAACCTGCATTTGTTGTTTATCTGTGTAGCACCAGAAAGTTACATATTGTAGCTTTAATATTGAAGCTCTTCACAGAGGAGTGAGGAGAAAGTGTATAGGTGTGAAATATATTTAGCATGATGTGTGTCACTGCATTGCCCCTTGGGCTATGTGTCCCAATGCACTGTTTTCTTTCTTGCATACTACTGTCTAGTGATGTCTTATTGAAAGGGATGAGTAGCGGCTTCATGAGTGGTCCCTGAGGAGGGTTTGTGATCCCACTGGTCATTTCCCTCGAGGATCCAAGGCAATTCTGCCTGTGTGCAAGGAATATGAATGCCCATCACATAATGTCACTTCAGGCTTTGGCAGATGCCTTGCAAGGGATTTACCCTCACCATCTTTCTGGAACACAATGTATTCCAATGTTTCTTTGGCCAATGGTCGTATGCCTTTTCCAGTTGCAATATTGGGTGGCAGTGTCCTAAGAACATAACCCAGGCACACCAGTTTGAATTTAGAAAGCCCGTTGTGGGTCCTGGAGGCAGATCCAGAAGTCGGTGCTGTTCACACGGGTTCCCAGGCCACTGCAATTAGTAGCTGGCCTCTTTACCTAATGGAGATGTGAGGCCCCGCCAATCACGCGGCAAGGCTGGGATACAAGATGCTGAATACGGCATCAGATGACTGCAGAGCAGGTGCTGGCGCCACATTTAAAGCCCTGCTGGCATCACTGCTTGGGACTCTATTGTTGCTTGCTCTTCACAACTGAGACTGGCGTTGCAGAATCTGGACTCCCCATCCCCCGGAGACGGAGCCCAAAGGATGGCAGAGGAAAGACAAAGGATGGCCTCACAGTTTAGCGATGCCTCCCTCCAGATTCTCCTCCAGGCTACAAGAGAAAGGCGGGAGGTCTTCTGTAACTGTTCTCGAGTCTCTCCCACATGATCTCTTACCTCATCCTTGTGGGCGGTAATCTTTACATTCTCTCAAGATTAACCCTTTGATACCCTTATACTACATCTCCCCCTAAGTCTCTGACTTTATCGATTCAACCTATCAGGAAGCTTCACAACTCTCCCTGATCTTGTTGTCGTCAGATGGGGATGATTGGTAGTCTTTCTCTGATCCCTTGTTTCTTGACTTGGGCGGCCTTCGTTGACATTTGTAGCATTCGGTGCTTTTTGAATTTTTAGGTCATCAACTGAATTGTCTGAATGTATGACCGATTGACGTCTTTAATGTAAAGGAATGAGATACCTTCTATTTCTCCATATAGAACCTTCTTGAGTTCATACTACATAAGACCGCTGTTGATTCTCGTCTTACTGGGGAATTACCCCTTCTCTATTTTGGTCTCGTACCCATACCTTTTGCCCTTCTGACAATTTTGGTAGGTTTCTTGTACGGTATCTTCTGTTATAATTATGGGTCTGTTTGTTTTGATATAACTTTTCTTTGTCTTGTACTTTCTGATAACCCTTGCTTTGCAATTGTGGAGGTAATTCCTTGGGTAGAATTGGAAGTTGATTTCGAAGTTTTCTTCCCATTAAGAGTTCTGATGGTGTTAATCTGCACGAATGGAGTAGTTCTGTGCGTCAGTTGTGCTAATTGGAAATCTTGATTTTTTCATCAACATAGTTTTAATTGTTCTGACTGCTCGCTGAGCTTCTCCATTTGATTGTGGATACTTAGGAGAGCTTGTTAGGTGAAAAAAATCCACATTCATCTGCAAAGTGCATGAAGTAATCATTTACAAATTGTGGTCCATTATCAGATACTATCTGATCAGGTATACCATGTGTTGTGAAAACTTCTTGTAAAACTCTGATGACGGCTTCAGTTGTTGTTGTGTACATCCACTTAACTTCAATCCATCTTGAGAAGTAATCAACTATAATTAGGATCTTCGCTCAAAGAAGAATAAATCCATCGCAAACCGTTCCCACGGTCTAGTTGAGAATTGGGTTGAAATTGGACGTTCTGTTTGATCTTGTCTGTGTACCTGACAATTTTGTTGGACTTGCTTCTTCCCAAGTTTTCTGTCCGTATAGGAACTTGCTGCATTTTTCTTTCTCGTTATTGTAGTTTTGAGCGGCATGGTGGGCTGTGCTGTGTTGTGTGGGTTCTCTCTGCATTGTGTGGGCTCTCTGGTAGAATTCAGACTCTCTGCAGTGCTCAGGGCAGGTTGGGGGACTCTCCCTCTGTCCTGGCTCCTAGATTCTTCTTGTTTATCTTCTTCAACTTTCTTTATAACATGAAGGTCAATACAAGCTCTTCTACTTAAGAGTGAGAACTCCTGATTGCTTATGACATACAGTGTTTCCCTTATTTTGAAGCGTTGCTTGTAACTTCTCCTTTACTTCAAGTACAACACCTCCTGGGTCATGTAACTGAGTTTCTGTTGGTTGTAGAAGGTGTGTGGATAGCCACGGATCTATCTGACACTTGCTCCAGTGCCAGCTTTGAAATTAATGATATATCTGTTGCCATATACGTCTGCTGACCAAAATTCTTGTTTCGGATCATTGAGCTCGCCTAGAAAGTATTTCGATTGGTCTGCTGCAGGAGGTTGCATAATTTCATTTACCTCTCTATTTTTAACTACTTTTCCTTTAGAGGTTGAGGTAGTCGAGATTTTATTTTGGCACATCTTACTGAAATGCCCTATTCTTCTGCAATAAAAGCAGTCTGCACTGTTGTGGGACATTGTTCTTGCTAAAGGTCTGCTCGGGTATGCAATTGAAATCTGACCTGAGCCCGACAGAACCACATCCAACCCGAACCCGACCCAGCCCGAGTCCTTTGATTTTTTTCCCGCGCCCGACCCAACCCGACCAGACTACCGGAATGAAGTTGATTATATCAAAGAGGTTGTGCTCTACCTTGGATGGAATCACTCACTGCAGACTAGTGCGGAGTCCGGATGCACATTTCTCACCTTGACGTCCTGGCTATTCAAATTTTGAAGCTTTTCCCTACCTGTCCAAAAGGCATCACTGTGTCTAACCTGGCCCGACCTGATCCGAGCCAAAATGCCGGACCCAGAAGAGAGACCCGACCTGACCTGAGCCCGACTCATGTCGTCGAATTTGGTCGAGTTCAGGTCGGGTAGCCATGCTCTAGTTCCAACCTGTGGGAAGTTTTTGCACCACAGTGCTGGCACGGTTTAAAGGCATCTTTCATTCCCCCCTCTCCCCCCCAACCCCAGTGTACCTTTTTTCCTGGTGCCTGTTATTCAGCCCTCTGGTGAAGGAACTGAACAGTTACAGGAGGTTTCCAGTACCAAAGTCTTTTCTCACTTCACAGAATTGGTCTGTTATTGCTGCGCAAATTGAAGTAGGAATCACAAGCTTTTAAGACTTCATTGAATTTGGCTGATGTTTCATCAATAGTTGTCTTGCTATTATATCATCAGCTACAGCATCAATTAAATATAATAATGAAATCACTTGCTCTGTTTCAGACCTGCTGTCCAATTTTGATGCAATTCTATACCTGAGGAACCTCTTCCTCCATAGTACCCAGTTTTGAGTCTGATTGGGTCCCCATGACTTTTGAAACTCTCTGGCACTCACAACCTTTGATCCATTTTTAAAAAATGTATATACTTTTTAGAGTGTTCCCCTTTAAGAAACTCTTTTTTCAGGCTATCTTGCTTTGATGGAGTGTAGCAGGTGCTTTAAAGTGCTCCTGTTTGTTTTTTAGCTCCTCTCGGGATTTTCCCTTTGCTTAAGCAGTTTACTTATATGTCTACACACTGCTTATTAAAATTGACAGAGCTGTTCAACAGTTCCAGCTGCTTTTTGAGAGCTAGAGTTTATTTACTTTCTTCAAGCTTGATTGCTTTAATGATTTTTTTCTTCTTGGCTGCGTTAATGGAGAATCTGAAATAAAAACAAGAAATGCTGGAAATACTCAGCAGGTCTGGCAGCATCTGTGGAGAGAGAAGCAGAGTTAATGTTTCGGGTCAGTGACCCTTCTTCGGAACTGGCAAATATTAGAAATGTCAAAGGTTATAAGCAAGTAAAGCGGGGGTGGGGCAAGAGATAACAAAGGAGAAGGTGTAGATTGAACAAGGCCACAGAATAGCTGGCCAAAAGGTCATTGAGCAAAGGCAAACAATATGTTAATGGTGTGTAGAAAGATAAAACATTAGTACAGATAGGGTGTTAACGGACTGAAGATTGAACAGCAGCAAGTGCAAACATGAAAAAAACAGTGGGTAAGCAAACTGAACAAACTAAGATGAAATGAAATAAACATACAAAAAAACTGTAAAAAATAAAAAAATAAATAAAAATACAAGTAAAATGGGGGGCCCGTCATGCTCTGAAATTATTGAACTCAATGTTCAGCCCGGCAGGCTGTAGTGTGCCTAATCGGTAAATGAGATGCTGTTCCTCGAGCTTGCGTTGATGTTCACTGGAACACTGCAGCAAGCCCAGGTAGAGATGTGAGCATGAGAGCAGGGGGGAGTGTTGAAATGGCAAGCAACCAGAAGCTCAGGGTCCTGCTTGCGGACTGAGCAGAGGTGTTCCGCAAAGCGGTCACCCAGTCTGCGTTTGGTCTACCCAATGTAGACGAGACCACATTGTGAGCAGTGAATACAGTATACTACATTGAAAGAAGTACAAGTAAATCGCTGCTTCACCTGAAAAGAGTGTTTGGGGCCTGGGATAGTGAGGAGAGAGGAGGTAAATAGGCAGGTATTACACCTCCTGTGATTGCAGGGGAAGGTGCCATGGGGAGGGGACGAGGTGGTGGGGTAATGGAGGAGTGGACCAGGGTGTCGCGGAGGGAATGATCCCTTAGGAATGCTGACAGGGGAAGGGAGGGGAAGATGCGTTTGGTAGTGGCATCACGCTGGAGGTGGCGGAAATGACGGACGATGATCCTTTGGATATGAAGGCTGCTGGGCTGGAAAGTGAGGACAAGGGGAACCCTGTCAAGGTTCTGGGAGGGAGAGGAAGGGGTGAGGGTAAAGTTGCAGGAAATGGGCCGGACATGGTTGAGGGCCCTGTCAACCACAGCGTGGGGGAAATCCTCAGTTGAGGAAAAAGAAAGACATATCAGAAGCGCTGTCATGGAAGGTAGCATCATCAGAGCAGATGCATCGGAGACGGATAATGGAGATTCTGCTGTGTTCGGGGGTTTGCCGTGCTTTTTTTTCACGATTGGACTTTTTTTCCCAGTTCACGGACTTTTTAGGGTTTTCCTACTCTCTGCCCTCGCGTTCAGCCTGGGTGAGAGTTTGGAGTGGATTTTTCCCTTTTTTTCCTCGCTCACATGAAGCCTTTAGATAATTAATATATTAAGCTCTTCAAAGGCTTTTTTTTTTGGGATTTCTCGATCGCGGCACAATATTTCACCCGATTGCATACTTTTCAGCCATGCTTCTGTTCCATGGAGCTTTTCTCTGTCTTCTAAGGTATTTTTTTTTCTCTTCAGCTACTTGTTTTAAAGTTTCTTCTGTTCTGGCTGAAGGATGATTGTTGCTTCAAGCTTTCTCTTCTGTGTATAGGACTTCGATTCCCGTGCTGCTCACCATGCTATATATTTGTTTTTTTATGCTGCCATCTTATAGAGAGCGTTTAAACATCAATCTTTAGTGTATAGCAACTATATGTACTCCTTACTTGTCTGTCTCCTTCAAAAGCCATGCTGTAACTGTTCTTGAGTCTCTCCCACATGATCTCTTACCTCATGTTGGTGAGTGGTAATCTTTACATTCTCTCAAAATTAACCCTTTGATACCCTTAAACTATACCAGCTAAGCTGGTCAAACATCAGAAATACTTTAACAATTTCTGCCCTGTGAATTTCTATACGTCTTTTTCGGTTCTGGGTTTGCTGCAGTTGTATCATCAATTGTTTTTGGAATAAATAACCCTTATTTCTCAGAAGTCAACCTTGCATTTTCTCTTCATCCTTGAAGAGTCCATCAGAAAAAGGAGGGACTCACAGGGAATGATTCATTTGTGTGATATTTTGCCAGTGATCCACAGCATTTTCACAGTAAACAACAATCCTCCCTGTTGATGGACGTTAGGGCACTATCTACTCACGGATCATTGTGCGTGCAATCAATGGTGTCTTATACGTGGAGAATGTCACATGAGTGAACAAATTGGGTCAATCCCTCCCCCACCTCCCCAAGCTATTTGCCCTCGAAGGAAATATTTCAGGTTCATTTATATTCAATTGTTGCAATTAGGATAAATTCCGCTAACATGAATTAATTGTGAACACACCCCATTTCTAGGAATGCTGATTGGACCCATTTGAAGAGTCTGTCCAGGATGGTGCTTCTTGTATACCATGTCAGCTTGTGGAGCTTGCTAGGATATTCCAGTGATATTCACATCTAACATGTTGGAATTGCCTAATTCGGCTTGGCATCTTAGCCAAATGATCGTGTGAAGGAAAAGAGAAAGACGAACATTTAGATAGCGCCTTTCATACCTCAGGAAATCCCAAAGTGCTTCACAGCCAATGAAATACTTTCTAAGTGTAGTTACGGTTGTAATTGAGGATATGCAGCATCTAGTTTGCACACAGCAAGAACGCACGAACAGCAATGATATAAATGGTCAGATAGTGTTCCGGATGCTGGGGAGAACCCCGTCTTCATTTTGCCGTGGAGGAATCTTTTACGTCCACCTGAGGGTTCAGACAGGGCTTCAGTTGGAAGCCTTACTAGAAAGATGGCACCTCCGACATCGCAGCACTCCCACAGTTCTTGCTGATGGGAGGTCTGAGATCTGGAGGCCTGCGTCTCATTTCCATTCCACTGGCAAGGTGCAGGCACCACCCTTACTGTTTGTAGTGTACATTAATGATTTAGACGTAAATATAGGAGGTATGATCAGTAAGTTTGCAGATGACACAAAAATTGGTGGTGTCGTAAACAGTGAGGACGAAAGCCCTAGATTACAGGACGATATCGATGGGCTGGTAAGATGGGAGGAGCAGTGGCAAATGGAATTTAACCTTGAGAAGTGTGAGGTGATGCACTTTGGGAGGACTAACAAGGCAAGGGAATATACAATGGATGGAAGGACCCTAGGAAGTACAGAGGGTCAGAGGGACCTTGGTGTACTTGTCCATAGATCACTGAAGGCAGTAGCACAGGTAGATAAGGTGGTTAGGAAGGCATATGGGATACTTGCCTTTATTAGCCGAGGCATAGAATATAAGATCAGGGAGGTTGTGATGGAGCTGTAAAAAACACTAGTTAGGCCACAGTTGGAGTACTGTGTACAGTTCTGGCCACCACATTATAGGAAGGATGTGATTGCACTGGAGAGGGTGCAGAGGAGAGTCACCAGGATGTTGCCTGGGCTGGAGCATTTCAGCTATGAAGAGAGGCGAGATAGACCGGGGTTGTTTTCCTTGGAGCAGAGAAGGCCGAGGGGGACATGATTGAGGTATAAAAAATTATGAGGGGCATTGATAAGATAGATAGGAAGAAACTTTTTCCCTTAGCAGAGGTGTCAATAACCAGGGGGCATGGATTTAAGGTAAGGAGCAGGAGGTTAAAGGGGAGTTGAAGAAAAAATTTTTCACCAAGAGAGTGGCCGGAATCTGGAACACACTGCCTGAAGGGGTGGTAGAGGCAGGAACCCTCACAACATTTAAGAAGTATTTAGATGAGCACTTGAAACACCATAGCATACAAAGCTACGAGCCAAGTGCTGGAAAATGGGACTTGATTGGATGGGTTGGCGCAGACGTGTTGGGCCGAAGGGCCTGTTTCTGTCCTGTATAACTCTATGACTCTATGACCAATTGGCTCTGTGCTACATCTGCCTACAGGAGGGGGTGAATTGGCCTCTCCCATGCTGATTAGTCAACAATTGGAGCCTGGGTGTGTGGGAGGGAGGTGATCCCAGAATAGTGGCCTCAGATGGGCTAGCAGCAGTCCAGATGTTTTGGGAATCCAGAGAGGAGCAGGAATTCTCCTCCTGGCCTCACCAACTATCATTAGATATTCCCTGGGCCATTTTTTAAGGGACCCTCAGTGGTCCCTTTTAAGGACATGTGCTTCGGCCACACTGCCTGGCTCAACTAGGCAGAATGTGCACAGTGCACCTCGAAATTGGGTCCCTGTGCATCACAAGACTCCAATTTGCATCATTGAAATAGGCTCCTGCCCGATCAGCCTTGTAAAGGCTCGGAACAAAATGGTAGCGGGTGGAATGGGAGCAGGGAGCGGGTGATAAGTGTTGCACTCGAACCTTAGGACTGCTTCTGCCCTGTTCCCACTAGCAGATTGACTTAAAATCAGCCCTAGTGTGGCACACATTGTTACTTGCTACATTGCAAGAATATTATGAAATAGATTGAAATTGACGGTAATCTGAGTTCTGTTCATTCAGACATAACATGTAAAATCTGCCGGTTGTGGTTTACAATTGGCCTCATCTCATTAGAATGCTGAACAGCCTCCCGACCATGAGGTAGGTGAAATGCATATTTGAGCACCTGTGAAACTACAGTATTCAACAGAGCGGGGAACAGCAAAGGGAAACATGGAGGCCCTCAATGTTAGAATTAAACCCTTCAAGATTCGGCATTGCTGAGGTGATGGATCCATGTAGCATTAAGTACATACCAGTTTAAGCTCCTGGTTTTACTCCATAATATTGGACATTATAGGGATAATTTTATGAGTTTGAACTCCAACCACACCGTGGGAGTGCTTATTCCTAGACTCCTACATTTCCAACAAGCACCCTGCACTGGAAGGGAGTGCGGATCAGGGATAGGGCTGCAATACTGGGACTCCCATTCCCCAACCTTTGCTCTCTGTCAGTGAATGTCTTTTTGGGAGCACTGAATTAGGAATCGGGCACAGAAATTCCAACGATGGAAGGTTACAAAGTGATTCCTTTTATTTTAAATGTTCTTAATTGAATTCGAAAAATAAAGAACAAATGCATTTAAAGCAATGTTTCAATATAGGAAGAATAATTTGGTCAGAAAGTTACACATCTATTGATCGAAGTCCTGTACACAGAAGAGAAAACAACAATCATCCTTCAGCCAGAAGAAACTTTAAAACAAGTAGCTGAAGAGAAAAAACAAACCACATACTTTAGAAGACAGAGAAAAGCTCCACGGAACCGTGGCTGAAAAGTATGCAATCGGGTGAATCATTGTACCGACGATTGAGAAATCCCTATAAAGCCTGTGCTGGAGGATCCCCTCAAGACCATCTTACTGGCTCAGAACAGGACGTTCAGGTGCAACAGCCCCCTAATTGAAGTGTATAAAATTATGAGGGAATAGGATGACCCTATTCCCCTTGGTTGAGAGGTCCATAGATTTAGGGTAAGAGGCAGCTGATTTGAGGGGAAATATTGTCACCAAGAGGGTGGTGGGGATCTGGAACTCATTGCCTGAAAGTATGCCAGAGGCAGAACCTCTCACCACATTTAAAAAGTACGTGGATATGCACCGAGGCTACGGACCAAGAGCGGGAAAGTGGACTGGGGCTGGATGGCTCCCTGTCGGCCAGCGCAGACACAATGGGCTGAATGGCCTCCTTCTGTGCTGTAAACATCTATGATTCTATGAGTTCTGTGAACAGGTGAAGATCGCGCTGCTTCCATCTGGCAGAGGGGGCCAGGACATTTGTTTGCTCCTGAATATCCAATTTTTCCTCTCCCAGTGTTAAAAAGGTAACCACTGGGAAAAGCTCTCAAACGCACAGACACAGAGCTTCAACTACCAGTGAGAGAAAACAACATGGAACTCGCCTGTGTGACTTATCGTGCCTTCTTATATGTAGAGGACAAGGCCGTTCAGCCCATTGGCCCTGCTGCACCATTCAGTTGGAGCATGACTGATCTGTACCTCAACTACACTTACTTGCATTTGCTCCATATCCCTTGATCCCCTTAGCGAACAAATATCTGTTGATCTGAGTTTGAAAAACTCTAATCAACCCCCAGCACTCACAGCCTTTTGGGGAACAGAGTTCCAGATTTCCGAAACATCTGTGTGGGAAAAGTGCTTCCGGTTTTCACTCCTGAATGGCTGAGCTCTAATTTTAAGATTATGTCCCCTCATTCTTGATTCCCCCACGAGACGAAATAATTACTCTTCATCTACCCTACCAAATGCTTTGAATATTTTAAACACCTTAATTCGATCATCCCTAACTTTTTTAAATTCACAGTGACATAAGCCAAGCCTATCGCATCCTTATAACATTTTAAACACCTTCATGGTACTAGTTTGAGACCATTCCTGACAAACGCACAGGGAACAAATCTGAATTTCCCAGCTCGGATTGATTTACTTTTGACGTCCGGTTAAGATGAACAGGACAATTGAAGCTTTAGATCTGAATTTTTTATTATTGAATGCCAATGAGAACAGACTCTGTAAAAGTAGTTAACTCTCTCACTGTGTGCCAACAGCAGTTTGAACAAACATCCAGATTGGAGGCGATTGTCCCCACAATGAACAGAAGTACTTCCTTTGTTTATGGTTGGAAAACAGTGGAAGTTCATTTGATGGAGAATCTGTGAGGAAAGCCTGCCTTTGATAGCCAGTGTGTTGAATCATGATCTTTGGTGCAGAGTGTAGAAAGAGAGTGAGGAGTACTAATGACAATAATGGGACAAAGGAAATTTATTGATCTGATGGACCTTATCATGTAATAAATTCCTCCAAGGAGATGGGACTCATTTAACACCACCTTGCAAAAAGTTTTCACACAATAAAAGCTAGGAGTTGTTGCCATGGGTGGACCAAGCAATCCATAATGCTACCTTGTGCTTTAATTGGCACTAAAGGCTATGTAGGAGGGGGTCTTGTATTGGGGTTGGCTGGGAAGGCTGAAAGAACAGACTTCTGCCAGGTGAGAACACCCTTTTTCTTCAACGAGTGCAGAGCTGATGTACACAAGTCAAAGGCAGACAAAAGAGCTTCTGTACTTTGTACCCTGGGAGGCCATTGTTCGACTAGGAGTTCCAAAAACTAGCTTTAGCCAACGCAGTGAATTCTCTCTCCCCTCCCTCACTGCCATCATTAAATGCACATAGAAGTCTGGACTCAAAAATGCCAGATTTTTGCATTTAAGCATGTAAAATGCGTAGGACTGATAGATTTAAAAAATTATGCTGGCCATTTTTAATGTTTCTTTTATTTCTGGGTGATGCTGGCATATTTACTGTCTCTCTCTAGGTGGAAAGAGGAAAAGAACTATGAAACACAGCAGCCAATTTGCATATGACAAGGTTCCACAAACAGTAATGAGATAATAACCAGACTTAGTGATGTTGGTTGAGGGATAAATATTGGCCAGGACGCCAGGGAGAACTCCAGACTAATAAAAGGTCACTCTGAGAGCCCAGTTAAACACTGCCCATTCAAGTGTTATTCGTGTCACTGAGTAATCATTGCAAACTACCATAGAAACACAACAAATATTTTTTCCTGCTGTAAGGAGCTAGTTCCGTTAACTGATGGCAACACCACTACATCATTCAAAATGTGTCTTTAGAGACTGCAGGAGATGTAAAAAGGGGTCAAAGATACTACAAGGGATCACGTTAAATATACAAGTGATAATTTTCTGAGTACACACTAGAAGCGAGGAGCCGCGCCCCTCCCGATCCCAACTTACCCTACATTCTGCAGTTACACTTCACTATTTGGTCAAGCCCATCTCCCTCCTGTAATGTAGTGCTGTGGTGAATTCACTTTTAAGAAACTGTCCCTTTAAGAGATCAAGCCACTGATGACATCATCAGATATATATAAGGAGACACCATTTTGAGAGACACTCACTCTACACATGGCTTTGTAGAGGTTAGACAGACCAGCAAGGAAAGGACCTGTACCGGAAATCATGCAGTGTAAGTAAGTAAGTAAGAAAGACAATAAATAGTGTTTGTGTTGAATCTGAACATAAAGCCTCAGGTTATCATTTAAAGAAGACTTCAGAACACAGCACAACACTACAATGACCCCACTCCACATTCTGCAGTTAACTGGACTATTTGGGCAAGCCCATCTCCCTCCTCAAGGCTACAAATCATGTTTCTTTGACTACCATCAAAAAGCTCTCCTACCACAGAGATGAAGCTTCCTTGTTATAGAGATCAGCCTCTGTTATAAAGATAAAGAGGACTAAATTTGGATAATCCATGAAAATGGGCACGGGAATTGCGATGTGTGGTTAACCTGTGACCATTGATTGTGATGCAGGTAGCATGCACACTTCATACTGCCTGTTTATTACAATGAATTCTGCGCGCAGGCAGCACCAACTGCACTGTTTCTGGCTGCATACCTTCTGGCAGAGGAGCGGACCGGCGGGAAGAACACGGAGCGAGGAGCGGATAAATAGAGCCTGAGGATTGCAGCCTAGATCACTTACCTGCTGGGAGAGCAGCGGAGAGGAGTCCAGGCAAACCGGAGTTTGAAAACAAAGTGAGCAGTGACGTCACAGGAAAGCTGCAAGGTGATTGGTTGGTGAATAACTGCTGTTGGGGAATAACTCTAAATAGTTGAGTTAGTACACCAGTGTTAGGGTGCGTGTGTAACTAGCTAATAATGGGGAATAAATGAGTAGTTTTTATTTTTGAGTAAGGCTTATTTTACATAGAAAGATAGAAAAAAGGAGCAGGAGTAGGCCATTCGGCCCTTCAAGCCTGCTCCGCCATTCATTATCATCGTAGCTGATAACTAGTGAACTGTATTGATTTTTAGTAGGATTTATCAGTAGCTTCATAAGTAAAGGTAAGGACTTTAGATTGTAGTGCGTAGTGTTTGGAGTAGAATAAGACCCCCAGCGTAATTAGTATTTTTTAATTAAAGGGAGTAACTAAGTAATCTAAAGGTAAGTCATGGCAGGAGAGCTCGCACCTGTGATATGCTCCTCTTGTGCTATGTGGGAAATCAGGGACACTTGCAGTGGGTGGGTTCACTGTGGAGCATCTGCGATCATCGTGCATGGCACGTTTAGCGAGGTGGTCTCACTGCAGGCAAATGCTGCAAAGGCAGAAAGGGAATGGGTGACCACCAGGCTGGGTAGAGGAAGGCAAGTAGTGTAGAGTCCCTGTGGCTATCCCCCTCTCTAACAGATATACCGCTTTAGATATTGTTGGGGGAGATGGCTCAGGGGAAAGCAGCAAGAGCCAAGTTCATGGCACCATGGGTGGCTCTGCTGCACAGGAGGGGTGGAAGAAGAGTAGCAGGGCTATAGCGATAGGGGATTCAATCGTAAGAGGAACAGACAGGCGTTTCTGCGGCCGCAAAAGAGACTCCAGGATGCTATGTTGCCTCCTTGGTGCTAAGGTCAAAGATGTCTCTGAGTGGCTGCAGGGAATTCTGAGGGGGGAGGGTGAGCAGCCAATTGTCGTGGTACATATCAGTACCAACAACATAATAAAAAAAATATAGATGATGTCCTACAAGCTGAATATAGGGAGTTAGGACGTGAATTAAAAAGTAGGATCTCAAAGGTAGTAATCTCAGGATTACTACCAGTGCCATGTGTTAGCGCGAGCAGGAATAGCAGGATATATCAGATGAATACATGGCTGGAGAAATGGTGTAGGGGGGAGGGATTCGGATTCCTGGGACATTGGGACCTGTTCTGGGGAAGGTGGGACCAGTACAAGCTGGACAGGTTGCATCTGGGCAGGACCGGGACCAATTTCTTCGGGGGGGGGGGGGGGGGAGGTGGTTTGCTACTGCTGTTGGGGAGGGTTTAAACTAGAATGACAGGGGGATGGGAATCTGAGCAAGGAGACAGAGGAGGGGGAAACAAGGATAGAAATGAAAGACAAAGATAAGAAGCAAAAGTGGAAGGCAGAGAAAACAAGGGCAAGAAACAAATGAGGCCATTGTACAAAATAAAGCTAAGATGACTAACAATTTTAAAAAGACAAGTCTAAAGGCATTGTGTCTTAATGTGTAGAGCATTTGCAATAAGGTAGATGAATTAACAGCACAAATAGATATAAATGGTTATGATGTAGTTGTGATTTTGGAGACATGGCTGCAGGGTGACCAAGGATGGGAACTGAACATCCAGGGATATTCAATATTTAGGAAGGACAGGCAAAAAGGGAAAGGAGGTTGGGAAGGATTGTTAGTAAAGGAGGAAATCAACGCAAGAGTGAAGAAGGATATTGGGTTGGAAAATCATGATGTGGAATCTGTATGGGTGGAGCTAAGAAACACCAAGTGGCAGAAAATGTTGGTGGGGGTTGTCTATAGGCAAACAAACAGTAGTGGAGATGTAACGGATGGCATTAAACAGGAAATTAGAGTGGTATGCAATAAGGATACAACTGTGATCATGGATGACTTTAATCTACATATAGATTGATCAAATCAAATTAGCAATAATACTGTGGAGGAGGATTTCCTGGAGTGTGTACGTGACGGTTGTTTAGACCAATACGTTGAGGAACCAACTCGAACAGGCTATCCTAGACAGAGTATTGTGCAATGAGAAAGGATTAATTAACAATCTTGTGTGGGGTACCTTGGGGAGGAGCGACCATAACATGATAGAATTCTTCATTAAGATGGAGAGTAATGCCGTTGAATCCGCAACTAGGGTTCTGAATCTAAATAAAGGAAACTATGAAGGTATGAGTCGTGAGTTGGCTATGATAGATTGGCGAACTTTACTAAAAGAGTTGACGGTTGACGGTGGATAGGCAATGGATAATATTTAAAGAACGTGTGCATGAATTACAATTATTCATTCCTGTCTGGCATAAAAATAAAACCAGAAAGGTGGTTCAACTGTGGCTGACAAAATAAATTAGGAATAGTATTAGAGGAGGCATATAAAATTGCCAGAAAAAGCAGCGTGTCTGAGGATTGGGAGCAGTTTAGAATTTAGCAAAGGAGGACAAAGAGGTTGGTTAAGTGGGGGAAAATACAGTATGAGAGTAAACTTGTGGGGAACATAAAAACTGACTGTAAAAGCTTCTATGAATATATGAAGAGAAAAAGATTAGTGAAGACAAATGTAGGTCCCTTACAGTCAGAAACGGGGGAAATGATAATGAGGAACAAAGAAATGGCAGAGTATGGAAAGTATTCAGCCTGGAGCTCGGTGACCAGTGGTGTTCCGCAGGGATCTGTTCTGGGACCTCTGCTCTTTGTGATTTTTATAAATGACTTGGATGAGGAAGTGGAAGGCTGGGTTAGTAAGTTTGCCGATGACACAAAGGTTGCTGGAGTTGTGGATAGTGTGGAGGGTTGTTGTAGGTTGCAACGGGACATTGACAGGATGCAGAGCTGGGCTGAGAAGTGGCAGATGGAGTTCAACCTGGAAAAGTGTGAAGTGATTCATTTTGGAAGGTCGAATTTGAATGCGGAATACAGGCTCAAAGATAGGATTCTTGGCAGTGTGGAGGAACAGAGGGATCTTGGGGTCCACGTCCATAGATCCCTCAAAGTTGCCACCCAAGTTGATAGGGTTGTTAAGAAGGCGCATGGTGTGTTGGCTTTCATTAACAGGGGGATTGAGTTTAAGAGCCGCGAGGTTATGCTGCAGCTCTATAAAGCCCTGGTTAGACCACACTTGGAATATTGTGTTCAGTTCTGGTTGCCTCATTATAGAAAAGATGTGGAAGTTTTAGAGAGGGTGCAGCGGAGATTTACCAGGATGCTGCCTGGACTGGAGGGCATGTCTTATGAAGAAAGGTTGAGGGAGCTAGGGCTTTTCTCATTGGAGCGAAGAAGGATGAGAGGTGACTTGATAGAGGGGTACAAGATTATGAGAGGCATAGATAGAGTGGATAGCCAGAGACTTTTTCCCAGGGCTGGAAGGGCTATCACTAGGGGGCATAATTTTCAGGTGATTGGAGGAAGGTTTCGGGGAGATGTCAGAGGTAGGTTCTTTACACAGAGAGTGGTGGGTGCATGGAATGCACTGGCAGCAGTGGTAGTAGAAGCAGATACATTAGGGACATTTAAGCGACTCTTGGATAGGTACATGGATGATAGTAGAACGAAGGGTATGTAGGTAGTTTGATCTTAGAGTAGGTTAAAGGGTCGGCACAACATTGTGGGCCGAAGGGCCTGCACTGTGCTGTGCTGTTCTATGTTCTATGTTCTAAATGTGAAGGAACCAAGGGTCCAATGCGAGGGAGGAACTGAAGGAAATTTCTTCTTTCTTCTTTTGGGCCTCCTTATCTCGAGAGACAATGGATACGTGCCTGGAGGTGGTCAGTGGTTTGTGAAGCAGCGCCTGGAGTGGCTATAAAGGCCAATTCTGGAGTGACAGGCTCTTCCACAGGTGCTGCAGAGAAATTTGTTTGTTGGGGCTGTTGCACAGTTGGCTCTCCCCTTGCGCCTCTGTCTTTTTTCCTGCCAACTACTAAGTCTCTTCGACTCGCCACAATTTAGCCCTGTCTTTATGGCTGCCCGCCAGCTCTGGCGAATGCTGGCAACTGACTCCCACGACTTGTGATCAATGTCACACGATTTCATGTCGCGTTTGCAGACGTCTTTATAACGGAGACATGGACGGCCGGTGGGTCTGATACCAGTGGCGAGCTCGCTGTACAATGTGTCTTTGGGGATCCTGCCATCTTCCATGCGGCTCACATGGCCAAGCCATCTCAAGCGCCGCTGACTCAGTAGTGTGTATAAGCTGGGGGTGTTGGCCGCTTCAAGGACTTCTGTGTTGGAGATATAGTCCTGCCACCTTTAGTATTAGTAAAAAAAATAGTGAGAGGGAAATTAATGGGGTTAAAGGCTGATAAATCCCCAGGGCCTGATCATCTACATCCCAGAGTACTAAAGGAGGTGGCCTTGGAAATAGTGGATGCATTGGTGGTCATCTTCCAAAATTCTATAGACTCTGGAGCAGTTCCTACAGATTGGAGGGTAGCAAATGTAACCTCACTATTTAAAAAAGGAGGGAGAGAAAAAACAGGGAATTACAGACCAGTTAGCCTTACATCAGTATTGGGGAAAATGCGAGAGCTTATCATAAAGGATGTGATAGCAGAACACCTGGAAAGCATAAACGGGATTGGACAAAGTCAGCATGGGTTTACGAAAGGGAAATCATGCTTAACAAATCTACTGGAGTTTTTTGAGGATGTAACTCGTAGAATAGATAAGGGAGAACCAGTTAATGTGGTGTATTTGGATTTTCAGAAGGCTTTTGATAAGGTCCCACATAAGAGGTTAGTGTGCAAAATTAAAGCATATGGGATTGGGGGTAATATACTGGCATGGATTGAGAATTGGTTGACAGACAGGAAACACAGAGTAGGAATAAACAGATCTTTTTCCTGGTGGCAGACAGTGACTAGTGGGCTACTGCAGGGATCAGTGCTTGGGCCCCAGCTATTCACAATATATATTAATGACTTGAGTGAGGGAACTAAATGTAATATTTCTAAGTTTGCAGATGACACAAAGCTGGGAGGGAATGTGAGCTGTGAGGAGGATGCAAAGAGGCTCCAATGTGATTTGGACAAGTTGGGTGAGTGGGCAATGCATGGCAGATGCAGTATAACATGGATAAATGTGAGGTTATCCACTTTGGTTGTAAAAACAAAAAGGCAGATTATTATCTGAATGGTCATAGATTGGGAAAGGGGGAGGTACAACATGACCTGGGTGTCCTTGTACACCAGTCGCTGAAAGCAAGCATTCAGGTGCAGCAAGCAGTCAGGAAGGCGAATGGTATGTTGGCCTTCATTGCAAGAGGATTTTAGTACAGGAGTAAGGATGTCTTACTGCAGTTATACAGGGCCTTGGTGAGACCACATCTGGAGTATTGTGTGCAGTTTTGGTCTCCTTAACTGAGGAAGGATGTTCTTGCCATGGAGGGAGTGAAAAGAAGATTTACTAGGCTGATTCCTAGGCTGGCAGGATTGACGTGTGAGGAGAGATTGGGTTGACTCGACCTATATTCACGAGAGTTTCGCAGAATGAGAGGGGATCTCATAGAAACCTATAAAATTCTAACAGGACTAGACAGGCTAGATACAGGGAGGATGTTCCTGATGGCTGGAGTGTCCAGAACCAGGGGTCACAGTCTCAGGATACGGGGGTTGCCATTTAGAACCGAGATGAGGAGAAATTTCTTCACTCAGAGGGTGGTGAACCTGTGGAATTCTCTACCGCAGAAGGCAGTGGAGGCCAAGTCATTAAATATATTCAAGAAGGAGATAGATATATTTCTTAATGCCAAAGGGATCAAGAGATAGGGGGAGAAAGCAGGAACAGGATACTGAATTAGACGATCAGCCATGATCCTTTTTGAATGGCGGAGCAGGCCTGAAGGGCCGAATGGCCTACTCCTGCTCCTATTTTCTGTGTTTCTATGCATCAGAAGAGCGCTTAAAACTGTAACTTCCTAGCACCACTTAAAGCCAGGCTGTTCTTCTTAAAGACTGTAGCTGGTACTGAAATTCATGCAGGAAGTGAATCTCATTTGGGAAACAGTGAGGAATGGCACAGCATGGGAGAAAGTGGATTCCATGTTTTTTTGATGCTGCACTGGAGGACTCAGTGGAGGGGATGGAGAGGATGGGCGATGTCTTATATCCACAGTGGGACAGGAAGCCCTCCTGACACACGTTGAAAAGGTAGTGGGAGCTGATAACCGTGGAGGTCAATGTAAGAATTCAAGCTCGAGGGCCTGGATGCTGTGCCGCAAGAATTTCAGTGACCTCACACGAGTGGTCAAGGTCAGTGAATACATTTTCAAATTCCATCTCCCACTAGCTGCTCCACTAGCCTCACACTCTGTCCAATGCACCACAGCCCCATCACTTACCTACCAACAATCTTTATAAATCAAGAACATTCATAGCTTCACCTTGCCCTCACACCCTTAGCTACAAAAGACCTCAGACCCACATCTCACAGTTTGTAGACATATTGCCAGCTATTCAACCATGACAGCCACTTCACCCAAACAGATTGCACCACACTGACTGGCACGCTTCCCACTCTGAAGACTAGGTGGCGCACAACGGGAGGTGAGCAATTCACCTCCTGACTCCCCAAAACCTGTCCACCATCTACAAGGCACAAGTCAGCAGTGTGATGGAATACTCTCCACTTACCTGGATGAGTGCAGCTCCAACAACACACAAGAAGCTCAACACCATCCAGGCCAAAGCACTGGTACATGGATTCTGCTGAAGAGAACTCAGATGAGGATGACGATGGGACAGCCTACGGAAGAATGTTGATGGATTTGCACAGCAAAATGCTTGGTGCATTGACAGGCCTGCCAGAAAGCCTGCTATCAAGCTCAAGAGCATGGAGAAGTCTAACACCAACTTGGCACACGGTGTTGTGCAGAGATTACAGCCCAGTATTCTCCAGCGGGGAAGTGGAGGCCAACGTCATTTGCACACTTGTGGGCCCAACCATGATGAAGTATCTGATAGCCAATGTTGCAAATTCAATTGTAACACAAGCCACCCATCATCTGAGTAGTGTAAGGCCAGCTTGCTGCCAGGCATGCTCAGATTGCTGCCAGCACATCTGTGGATTACAATGTTCAAAGGGGCCTGCAGGATATCATCGCAGTCAAGCAATCTGCCTTCCAACGGATTACCAGGATTGCAGAGGTGTTATCCCATGGGAGTGGCAGTGGCTCCATGAGTCACACCTGTTGTCCTCTCTCAGATGACAACGTTCATGCTCCCACCCCATCACTCCACCAGTGTCCTTGCAGTTGCTTGCCAGCCAGCTAACCCAGATTGCTGCTGCCGTGCTGGGATGGTGCAGCCTGAAGGTAGGTCTTTGAGGCCCAGAGCTGTTCGAAGCCGTCCTCCAAGGCCATCTGCAGTCATCTCCACTGAAAGGCAGCAGCTTTCTACCAGCCATGCTGCATCAACTGGGATAACGCTGCATAATAGCACTAGGACAGGCAAAGGTACATGGAAGACAGGCACTATGGGAATGCACAGGGGTGATTGTTGACATTTGCATGCAGTTTGGCCAAAATTCAAATTTGGTTTGGAATGTTTATTTTGTGGTGGGTTTTAGTTTTGCATTGTGGTCAAGCGGGCACTGTGTAGGCTGCGTTATGGGCAGTCAGCAGCCTTAGCCATTTGCCACCAGTGAGCGTTTCAACGGCCTTAGAAGTTACGAATCTCTGACTTCCATCTGCGAAGCCGTCTCCTCTCTCCTGCCCTGGAGCGAGCACAGTGGGGGGCCCGTGTGCAGATGGTAAGATCTCGTTGCAATGGATAAATATGTGCTAATTGCCCTTGTAATCACCCGAATTAGCTACCCGCTACTGCTGGGTGGGAACATGTTAGGGAGCCAACCTGATGTGCAACTGTTTCATTTCATCGTCACCACCTGACACAGCACTCCCTGTAGACTTTTGCAACTTGAAGAAACTATGGAAAGCACCAACCACTTGTAGAATTGTAGCAATAGCCAGAATAAATCAACCAGCAACTAACCTGTAAGTTGTTGATAATCCTTTCACCAGTCTTTCCTGCCACCTAATACGTTTTCAGCTGTGCGAGGTTAAGAGGTGTTGGAGCTTTGAGCTCCGTAATGACATGCTGAGATCAAATCAGTCTTGCACGCCGATTGATGTCATGATCTGCCTACTGTACATACTTCCAGCACCTTACCTCACCAAAATGGCATCTGGCACAAGTCGTGACTGAAGTGTGCAAGCGCTCATCAGAGGTCATTTTGGTCCCTGATGGCAGTCGTGGCACCCAAAATGCCGGCACCAACAATCCAAATTTCACAGCCACAGCCCCTATTATGGAAGTGCAGCCCCTGTTATGGAGATACACTTACTGCCTAGGCCTACAAATGAAGAATGGCTAATTGATTGAGATACAAATGTAAGAATTTAAGAACGTAATCGGAGCAGGAATTGGCTATATAGCTCCTCAAGCCTGCTCCATCATGCCGTAAGATAATGACTGAACCTTTACATCAACTCCACTTTCTCACCCTATTCCCATTGTGTGGTCTTAGGCTGGGGAAAGGATTAGACAGGACGATGAACTATGACAGAACTATGTTCACATAGCCACTCA
Organism: Heterodontus francisci; assembly: GCF_036365525.1. Taxonomy (NCBI): domain Eukaryota; kingdom Metazoa; phylum Chordata; class Chondrichthyes; order Heterodontiformes; family Heterodontidae; genus Heterodontus; species Heterodontus francisci. The sequence continues at coordinate 25,987,897 of NC_090412.1, read as the reverse complement.
ACATTTACTATCTTGGCTCAGACATGAAGAATGCCACTCGACTGAGATGCCAGAGGTCAATTGGCATCTGTGGAACCGTAACCCAGCAAGAAGCAAAGAGAGGGGAAAAAATGGCAGAAAGAAAATTTGCAAAACCTTTACTTACTCAAAGCTAGAGAGGTTTGGAAGCTGTATATAAACATTTCAACAATAGGTGCTTAGACGGAGTTGCCATGCCTGACTCATTAGCTCATTGATAGTTAATTGAAGCTCAGGCTCCTTCTGTGAAAAACACTCAGTCTGCTAGGTCAGCAAGAAAATAAGTGAACTGGCATTTATTTTCTTAGGCAACTGAGTTAGAGCAGTCAGCTGTGAACTCCAATACTTATCAGTGTATCCACTGAACAAAGTCCTTTGCCAACTGCACAGTATTGAGTGCAACTCAACTATCCTACATGTTTGAGATTCTTACTCAAGGAAAGCAAGGAGGTGTGGTTTACTGCAAGTATTTAAAAACGTCAGTACTTACCTCACCACCAGAATTCAGACACACACAGAGGTCAGCCAAAGGACTACAATTACAGAGCCAAAGAATCTCAAGAGTAGAATATACATTGGAGCGAGCCATGGTGCAATATGTGAAGAGTGATGTGCAGTGTGGTAGGTATATTGAACACTGAGCACTCTATCTAACAGAGTTCACTCTGCCTCATCTCCGTTTCTTCCAAGACAGGGCAAATTTGATCATTTTGTTCCAAAATTCAAGTGGAGTGATGAACATAGTTGGGGATGAACAGGTTTGTTGAGAATCGGAAGAAAGGAACAAATCCTAAATAAGGCACCTTGATGGGGGCAAGAAGGAGTTAGACAGCTTCTTGTCAACAAATGAGATTCAAGGTTATTCGAACTGCACCACGGGAATGTTGTGAATAGATGGGCTGAAGGTCTTCTCCTGTTTGATACCATTACTAAATTACAGTACTATTTGCCTGGAAACAGCTCAATCAAGATGAATTTTGCATGGCCTCAAAATAGACACAACTGGGCTATTTCCAAGGCCCCGACAATATACACAGTTAAAGCAGGCACATTGAATTAAGTTAGTGTCTCTGCTTCAGATACATTATGCTATACCTAATTGGCAGATTGTTTAGTTACAAAAGCCATAATGTCATCTCAGTACAGATCTTATGTTCCGAAACTGTACCTTGGAACTCAGGTTATCACATTCTGTGAATACCTGTAACTAGGTGGTTATGGTACTGGACTAGTAACCAAGAGCTTCAAAAAAGTAGTGAAATTGAATAGAATAAATCTGGAAACTTGTGGGCTGGCACCAGAAAGGAAATGACTATAAAAGCTGCTCAATTGTTGTAAGACCTGATTCTGCTGCCCCAGTCAGTCTGACCTAAACATGACTGCAATCCCACACTGCATGTTTGACTCTAAATACCCTCTGACCTGGCCTAGTAAGCAACTCAGTTGTCAAAGAATTACAAAGAAGAGCCACACCACCTCCTCATGGCAACTAGGAATAAGTTGTAAATCCTGAGCACAAGTAAATAAAACAATAGCAAGCAAGAGGAGAGAGAAAGGATAGAGAGAGGAAAACAGCAACGCTTCAAAGTTCTGAGGTCGACTTAGTGGCTTCTCACCCCAGTCTCCCCTCTCCAGATGCAAACCACTGTTTTCTCTTAACATCTGCTGCTTAACAGAGACAATTAAATGCCCTCCTGATTTCAGATAGCCTATCCCAGTTTAAACATACAGACAAAAATTACTTTCTTGTGCTTCTGGCCATAATTAACCCTTCACTCAACATTAAATGCTGTCCGCTGAGGTACTGTATGGGTTGAAAGTGAGCACCACCAGGGAAGAACCTCTGTAGTCAGACTGCAGGTTAGAGAAAGGGCCATAGCACTCGCATCCCAATTCAGCTCCCTCTATGTTGTCTTATCGAGTGCTGTTATGGTAGATTTTGTAGATGGTAGATGCAGGGTCTGGCTCCAACCATCTGTCCTATTCCCTAATACTGACATTCTTCATAGAATCAGAGAATCATACAGCACAGAAAGAGGCCATTTGGCCCATCATGCTTGTGCTGGCTCTCTGAAAGAGCTAAAAATACATCCGATTGTAACCATCGCTTTCACTTTTTTCAGACAGCAGATGTTGGTGATGATTCTGCTATTGCCCTTTACACCTCCTCTGGACCCATCTTTTGTTTCTTTACTTGTCCCATTACCATCTCCTTTTTGCCTTGCAACATCATATCTTTTGTCATTTAATCTATCCTGCCTTCCACCCTATCACAGAGCTTTCCTTTTGTTCTTCCCCCACCCCTTTCCCTGCCTCTGTGCTTGCTTAAAACTTGTTACATCTCTAATTTTTTTTCAGTTCTGATGAAAGGCCACTGACCTGAAACATTGGGAGGGATTTTCCCAGGCCAGCGGAGGCAGGTTTGGAGGTGGTGGGGGGGTGGAGAGGAGGGGACAAGATAATTGCAAAAAATGCCACTGGGCCGGTATCTCTATATGCTCCCACCTCCTTCCATCTGTCCCAGGGGTGGGTTGGGAGTGAAGTCGGAAAGCCCCCAAAACCGTGGCAGGAAGGCAATTAAAGTTGTTAAACAGGCATTTAAGAGGCAGTTTGCACATTGATTCCCTTTTCCCAACAGCTGAGCAGGAGCATCTCCAACCTGGTAGGTTGGAAAAAGTGAGAGCACAAAGGTAAGAAACTGACAAGCTGGGAAGGCTTTGATTAGTTACACTGAAGAGCTGCAGATACGGCCATGTGAGAGGCTGCTGTGCAAAGCATTCCCGCTGCCAGAGAATGCCATCGCTGCTTGATAGGTGATTGCCATATGCTTGGAAGGCACTTCACCCACCTTCAGCTACACTTCCCTCCTGCCAGCCTTCCGGGTGGCATGGCAGCAGCTTATGCAGCCCCCTCTGCTGAGAGTCTAGGGCAGGGGGCTTACCACCAGCACTCGCCCCAGCAGCTGCAGGAGCAACACCAGCAGCAGCATCAGCCGCGTGCTCTTTCACAGGGTGGAGGGGATGGACACCGAGATCCAGCTGGAAGGAGGCGAGATCCCCAACATCGGGTCTACAGGCAGAGGACCAGCTACCCTGACCTGTGCGAGCACCCGTGCCGCAGAAGGCTCAGGCTCTCTCATGGCACGTTGTCGCTGACATCTGCAACATCATGGTGCTAGACTGCCTTGCCAGTGTACCAGGTGCGTATGCATTGCCAGTGGCTGACAAACTACCTCTCACTTGAAGCCCAACACCCCCCCCCCACACCCCCGCCTCTCCCCAAACGTATCTCTGCCTCTTGCCAGTTGTGTGCTCTTTTCTCCTGCAAGGAGAGAAAGCAGGGAGGTGTGAGTAGTGCTGTGCAAGGGAATGCTGGGCAAGTCAGAGTGTGGAGCTTCTGCCACTCACCTGTCCTGCCCCCGAGGTACTGGATGCTCTTGGCACACTGCCTCCAGGTTGGAAAGGACACACTTCTGCTGCTGACTTCCTCAGCCACTTCCATCCACGCCTGCTTGCTTGGAGAGGCTGTCCTCTTCGTCCCATCCGTGGGAGAGCTCACCTCACAGCAGTCACTCAGCTGGACCTCCAGGTAAGAGTGAGACCCAGGGAGTCTCCCCACCATTCCTAAGGGTGCTGCAGCCTCAAAAAAACTGCTGGTGGTCCCTTTTAGCAAAAATCCTTCCTCTGAAAAAATGGTTGCTTCACCTTGCCTACCCTCCCTAATTAGTTGGGGACCCTGGAGGTGGGCTGTTAAGTGGTTGCCTATCGGAAAGAGCAACCAAAAGGCTAACTATTCGGAGGTTCGGGTTCCCAACACGTAAATGGTCCTGATGCCTCACCAAAAGCTAGGTGGTAAGATACTGCCCATTAACTCTGTTTCTCTCTCCACAGATGCTGCCTGATCTCATGTGTATATCCAGCATTTTCTGTTTTTATTTCAGATTTGCAGTGTTTTGCTTTTGAATTGGCCCCACTCCCCTGCTCTTTCCCCATATTCCTGCACGTTTTTCCTTCTCAAGTATATATCCAATTCCATTTTGAAAATTACCTTTTGAATCTGCTTTCAGGCAGCTCATTCCAAACCATAACTCCCTGAGTTAAAAAATGAAGACTCCTCTTCTCCTCCCTGATTTTTTTGCAAATTATTTCCAATCTGTGTTCTGTTTACTGACCTCTGGTTATCCTCTTAACAAAATGATTTAAAAAGCAATAAAAATAATGGAAATTCAGGGAGGAAAAACATTTACTTGCGTGGCTGGCACGACAGTGGAGTAGGGTCACGTACATGGCACTGTGTATTAGACTGCTAGATAAATAAGTCTTCTTGGGCATTTAAACAGTAAAGGGAGGAGTAGGGGTGATTAGGGGACCAAAAAAGGGATTTATGCATGGAGGCATGGCTGAGATACTAAATGAGTACTTTGCATCTGTCTTTACCAGGGAAGATGCTGCCAAAGTCATGGTAAAAAAAGGAGGTAGTTGAGACACTGGATGGGCTAAAAATTGATAAGGAGGAGGTATTAGAAAGGCTGGCTGTACTTAAAGTTGGTAAGTCATGAGGACTGGATCAAATGCATCTAAGGGTACTGAGGGAAGTAAAAGTGGAAATTGCAGAGGCACAGGCCATAATCTTCCAATCCTCCTGAGATAGATGAGTGGTGCAAATGTTACCCCTTGTTCAAAAAATGGTTTGAGGATAAACCCAGCAACTACAGACCAGCCAGTTTAACCTTGGTGGCAGAAAAATTTTGAGAAACGATAACTCGGGACAAAATTAGTGGTCGAATGTCGATTAATTCAGGAAAGCCAGCTTGGATTTGTTAAGGGCAAATTGGGTTTTGCTAAAGTGATTCAGTTTTTCGATGAAGTAACAGAGAGGTTTGATGAGGGTAATGAGGTCAAATAAAATGGACAGCGGCAGCATGGATATAACGTTGAGTGAGTGTCAGGAAACAAAGAGTAATGGTGAACCATTGTTTTTCGGACTGGAGCAAGGTATATAGTGGGGTTCTCCAGGGGTATTCAGATCATTGTTTTTCTTGATATATGTTAATGACTTAGACTTGGGTGTGCAGGGCACAATTTCAAAATTTACAGATGACACAAAATTTGGAAGTATTGTAAACTGTGAGGAGGATAGTGATAGACTCAAGATGACACTGATAGGCTGGTGGAATGAGCGAACACGTGACAGATGAAATTTAATGCAGAGAAGTGTGAAGTGAAAAATTTTGGTGGCAAGAATGAGGAGATGCAGGAGCAGAGGGACCTGCACAAATCATTGAAGGTGGCAGGGCAGATTGAGAAAGTGGTTAATAAGGCATACGGGATCCTGGGCTTCATAAATAGAGGCATAGAGTACAAAAGCAAAGAAGTGATGCTGAATCTTTATAAAACACTGGTTCAGCTGAACTGGAATATTGTGTCCAATTCTGGGCACCACAATTTAGGAAGGTTGTGAAGGCATTTGAGAGGGTGCAGAAAAGATTTATGTGAATTGTTCCAGGGTTGAGAGACTTTAGTTATGTGGATAGATTGGAGAAGCTGGGACTGTTTTCATTAGAGAAGAGAATGTTGAAAGGAGATTTAATAGAGATGTTCAAAATCATGGGTCTAGACAGAGTAGTTAGGGAGAAACTGTTCCCATTGCGGAAGGGTCAAGAACCAGAGGACACCAATTTAAGGTGATTGGCAAAAGAACCGGAGGGGACATGAAGAAGAGTGGTTAGGATCTGGAATGCACTGCCTGAGAGTGTGGTGGAATCGTGGCTTTCAAAAGGATATTGGATAATTATCTGAAGAGAAAAAAAAATTGCAGGGCTATAGGGAAGATGTGGGGCAGTGGAATTAGCTAAGTTGTTCTTGCAGATAGCCAACATGGATAAGACAGGCCGAATGGCCTCCTTCGGTGCTGTAACCATTCTATGATTCTATGAAATATGGGGGCTATCTGACCTTCTAAATTGGAGGATACCTTCAACCCATGGAATGTAACTAAAAACAGCTGTGTTTCAAACCATATTCCTTGGTGCAGTTCGAGTTTGTGAAAGAAACCTCAAAAGTGATTTCACCTTTACTAAAGTGCATGGGCAATAAATATTGTCATGTGTTATACTTCCAACATTTGGCTATTCAGTTTGTGATTGGTTTCAGCATAAGGAATTTCCAAATTCTTGACCTTTAAAGTGTAATATTACTTGTTCCTTTGGTGCGTGATCTATTGTAAGACTCACAGGACTACAAGTAATATCTGAAGAAAATGTGGGAAAACTGCGAATTGGGTGAGTCAGGTCACACTTGCCACAAGGCTTAGCAGACTTCTGAGCCTTGGGCACCATACCGATTGTCGTAGCCACCCCTAACACTTTACACTGTTGGCGTCCAACCATGATGACTTGAAATTTGCTTCCATCATTGAGTAGTGCATCTATAGTGTGTCCTTTCTTCTTTGCTAGCTGGTCTTTTTGAAAGGTTTCTAGTGGGGTAGAAGCGATTACTAGCACTATAACCCATTCCGACAATTCAATATCTGCAAAGTCACATTCCTGAGTTTTGTCTCAGCACCTTGTCACAAACTGGTCAATGGACTCATCTTGCCTTTGTTGGTAGGTCACAAACTCAAGCCTATCTACTCAGAAATTTACCTTCACCTTCAGTTGCTGCTCCAGGAATATTCATAGCTTGCTAGGGTCCTTCTGATCCTTAGCTGACAATCCTGATGTATTGATCAGTCGCAGGTCTTCGTTGCCTCGTGTGATCATAATCTTGAAGGCTTGTTTCTCTGGTTCACTCACTTCTTGATCCAGGAAACACAGTTCAATTCACTGTCAAAACAGTTTAAATTTAGACGCCATGTCCGACACCTTCCAATCTATAACTGGATATCTAAAAGCCATTGTCTTAATGATCCTGCTTTTTTATATATAAATGTAGGACTTTTTACAGGTTTTCCTTTCACAGGCATACTACTTTTTTCTTGTTTAGACAGATTTGTTTTTGAGGGCCTGCACCTTTAAGAGTGAGACACCACAGCTGCATTCTGTTTCTACCACTCATTTCTTTTTTAGTGTGAGCTTTTTTTTTAACCTGAGAGTTTTTTTGCCTGCGGCTAGCTATAGCTTGCGGTACTGGCAACTGCTACAACCAGGCTTTCTTACTGTGCTGTAGACCTCCAGTGGCACTGTTGAGTTCTTCCTTCTCTTTTCAGCTTAGGCCCTGCCCATGAAGGGAAAAAAAGGGGAAAACTAAAGCAGTAATGGCTTCAGCTACTGCTTTTCAAATTTTCTAATCCACTGCTGGATTAGTTAAAATCTAAGATCTCCTAGCAAATTGCCAACTGTACTCACAGACTTTCAACACCTCCTAGAGTCCTGTCTGTAGCCTAGCTCACTGCACTGCTGTGGGGTCCCCTGTCCGCTGCTGTCTAGGATCTTCAGCCACTCCATGTAAGCAACCTGCTGTTCTTTGTTTTCTCTTCATGTGTTCTTCAGAAAAAAGTCAAAGGTTGGCATGATGTAGTATTTGGTGGTCTTCAGTAAAAATATACTCCAAATGTTGCCACCATATAATATTACTTTTTCTTTGGTGTGTGATCTATTGTAAGACTCACAGCACTAAAGTAAAATCCAATGAAAATGTGAGTATTTATTATAACTTACAGTTAATACATGAGCCACGTCAAAACATATCTCATTTTTTCAGGTTACACCCACATAACCCCCTGATCATGTGAGACATGACCTCACTTCTTCCGGTGACCTTCACTTACAGCTGGTCCGCTCTTAAGGTTGTCCCACAACATAAAGGTGGGTGTCAGGAACAGAGTGCAGTTTTCTTTATGGATATGTTTCCTGTACCCTATTGTGATGGATGTGTTTCTCTTACCTTGTCGAGCAGGGGTGTCCAACCTTTTTGTTTGGAGGGTCACATTACAATTTTTGTCCTACATAGGCCAGTGAAAAAATTTCGGAAAGGTAAAGGCAGTAACTATTTATCTCATTATGAATGAAAACAACTAATGTACATTTTTGTAAAGAAGCTTTAAATGAGAAAACTATTTCATAGACTTACTTTCTCATCACTATGTTGAACACTAACTTAGTGACATACCTGGCATTGCTTTGCTTGCATTAGTAGTCAATCTCTGCCCACACACTTGATGTTTCGATGCAGAGTAATCCAGATAGATGTCCATTTATCAGGACTGATCTTGATCTCTTTGTCTCCTCCCGCTCTCTCTTCCTTCTCTGTGTCTGTCTCTCTCCCCCTCTCTTTCTCTCTCCCTCTCTCTGTGGTGTCTCTCCCTGCTTTCCGTGTGTATATCTCACTCACTGCTCATGGTTCGCTGCTCCCTGCTCATGGTTTGCTGCTCATGAATCGCTGCTCATGGTTCACCGCTCATGGTTCACCACTCTCCACTCATGGTTTGCTGCTCCCTGCTCCCCACTCATGGTCTGTCACACATGGTTCACCGCTCATGGTTCACCGCTCATGGTTCCCTGCTAATGGTTCACCAATCACGTTTTGCCATTCATTGTTCACTGCTCCACTCTCCCACTCACTGAACTGCGTGAAAACAGCAGGGGCAGCCAATCACAGTGGCCTGCGTCGCAAAACACCAGTGTTCACCCTGTCCAGGCAGCCCGCTATCAGTCACAGACAGTGACCAATCACAGACAGGCATCCACCATCCCTCAGACGCAGGTCCTGCCTACCCCTCCACCTGACATATGGGAGAGCCATAGGCAGCCTACTATCAGTCACAGAGGACTGCAGGCTGGATGGAAACCTTCAGCAGGCTGGAGTCTGGCCTGTGGACTGTATGTTGGACAACTCTGTTGTAGAGAGACTTGGCCTGTATTCATGAACTTGGATAAGAATGGTCAATATTTTGCCTTTGGTATATCATATGCACACACGTGAATAAGTTGTCTGTGACCCCTCTCCGCCAACAAGACAAGTCACCAGTGACATTTTATTTTACATTTTGTCAATTATAGCATATCATTACTTTACCTTAGTGCTTGTTCATTCCCTACCAGTACAAGTGAGGAATAAAGATCAGCCTTGGCTCAACTGAAATGGTTCCAATTTAATAAAATTCATTTAAATACATGAAATTACCCAATTGATATCACAAATGTGTTTTGCCAATTCTCTCCACCCACCATTTCATAAAGGTGCTGACTTGTGCTGGGCCACAGTTTCACAGACACAGGCAGTGATTCTAGTATCTTGGCCAAGAGCCCATTCTCCAAGTATGAGTCTGGACGGTGAGGGTTGGCACTCGATTTGACTTTGGAATTCATTATAATTGAGCCTGATCCTATAACTGAGCCCAATCTCCCAGTGCATGGACTTTACAGTCGGGGAGTCACTGAATCATCATAAGGAACAGAGACCAGGACAGTTGCTTTTACAGACCAGAAATGCTCAGGTCTAATTCAACAACTCGCATTTATATAGTGTCCTCAACATAAAATGGCCCCAGGGGTTTAGCAGAGGTGTAATCAGACAAAAATGGATGCCGAGACAGAGTTCTAGATATTACGAGGGGTGACCAAAAGTTTGGTCGATGTGTGGGTTTTAAAGATCTTTGAGATGGCGTCTTCAAAAGATGGAGGTGGAGAAGTTTAGGGTGAGAATTGCAGAGTATGTGGCCTAGATGGCTAAAGTCATGACTGTCAATGATGGGTGAAAGGGAGGGGGAAGTACAGAAAGCTGGAGTCTGAGGAATGGAGAATCTGGGAGATGGGTGGTAAGGCTGGAGGAGGTGACAGAGATAAGGAGGAGCAAAGCCATGAAAGGATTTAAGAATGAGGACAAGAATTTGAATTTGGAGGTGTTGGAGCACTTTGAGCCATTGTAGGTCAGCAAGAACAGGGTGATGGGTGAGTACCACAGTGCAGGGAAGGATACAGGCAGCGGAATTCCAGATGAGCTGAAGTTTACAGAGGGTGGAGAATGGGTAGCTGGCCAGGAAAGCATTAGAATAGTCAAGTCTGGAGGTGACAATAGGATGGATAAGAGTTAAAGGTAGGCGATGTTACAGAGGTGGAAGTCTTTGTAGTGGGGAGAGCACAGCTGGTACACCATTTGAAAGGCTGCAGAGAGGGCGAGGGGGATGCAAAATGATAATGTGCACATTGTCAGGCTTGCAGTAGATACCATTTGTGACTTTGATTAGAGCCGTTTCTGTGCAGGGTCTGAAATTTGATTGGGGAGATTCACATATGTAATCACAGGAAAGATGGACATGGATTTAGGAGGCATCAAAACTTTTTCAGAACTTTGGAGAAACAAAGGATGTTGGAGTTGGGGATGATAGTTTGCAGTGCCAGAATGGTCAAAGGTAGGTTAGTTGAGATTATCTAACTGTGTGTGCAGGGGATCTGGTCAAGGACTGTGTCATGCTAGGCCCCCACCTGCCAAGAATGAGGCACATTAATTGTGTCTTGAAAATTGATGTTAAACTGTTACTGGATTGAAGAAAGGACTTATTAAACATATCAGACGTGGCTGGCAAAGACATTTGCATATTAACAGATGGTGATTAGAAGGACAAAGGACCATTCCCTGACACATTCAACCCACACTGGATCTTGATCACCAGGTCTTGTGTGTAAGAGGTGCATTCCAGAGACTGCTAAGGTGATACAATCCAAGTTGTGGTCAGAGCAGTTAGTCACATGACTAACCTGCTTGGCAACCTGGGTTTTTCTGAATTGTACAAACAGTTTGAACTGAGAGTGTCTGTTTGCTCCTGGACTGAGAATATCTCTCCTGTCTGCTCCCATCTCTTTCTCACAAGCCTCTGAATCCACTGAAGACACATGAACCCCAAAAGAGAAGTCTCTTACAGCGAACAAGGTTTAAGAAGAATACTGGGCCCCAATGAAAAGCAAGATCTACCTACAATCAAGGACTCTACAGTAAGCTCGAAGAACTGTAACAAAAACTCTTCGGATATTGCCTCAAACTTTTCCACTTTATTTTTCTTCTGCTCTTTTCTGTCTCTATTTGCATGTGTGTGTCACATATGCTTGCTAGTATGAGAGCATTGTGTATCCGTAGGTGTCAACCAAATTAGAGTTTAAGTTCAGGTTTAATAAATTTCAACTTTTCTTCTTTAAACCTAAGAAAGCCTGTCTGTGCTGGTTTCTTTGCCTTATAATTGGAAAGCAGTGAACAAGGATTCACCAAGTGGGAGCTAAAAACACTGTGTGTTTAAAATTAAACCCTGCTACGGTAAGACCAGGTGAAGGTTGAGACGGACCCTTAGACGCCTTTCTCACCTGGTTGTAACAACTGTAACAGGCAATGAAATCTTATTAGAGGACACTCCATCATATCGAAAATAATTCACTTACACCTTCAACCTTTACTCAGAGGCAAGACTCAGTCGAATTAAACTCCACACTCATACCTACACACCTCCACCCCAAGGACTTTGTTTTCATTCATTTTGTGCGATGTGGGTGTCGCTGACTAGGGCAGCATTTGTTGCCCATCCCTAATTGCACTTGAACTGAGTGGCTTGCTAGGCCATTTCAGAGGGCATTTTAAGAGTCAACCACGTTACTGTGGGTCTGGATTCACATGTAGACCAGACCAGGTAAGGACGGCAGATTTCCTTCCCTAAAGGATATTAATGAACCTGATGGGTTTTGACAACAATGGTTTCCTGGTCACCATTAGACTAGCTTGTGATTCCAGATTTAATAATCGAATTCAAATTTCACCATCTGCCGTGGCGGGACTCGAACACATGTCCCTTGAGCATTAGCCTGGGCTCTGGATTACTAGTTACTTCAGCAGTTCAAGAAGGCAGCTCACCACCACCTTCTCAAGGGCAATTAGGGATGGGCAATAAATGCTGGTCTAGCCAGCGACACCCACTTCCCACAAACGAATAAAAAAAACTTGCTACTTGTGCTTATTAATAAATAGATTCTTTGGTGACAGTCCCAGTGCAGGATGAAGAAATCAGGAGATTCTCTGTGACGAATACACTCATTACACTCTACAACAAATCACTTTTAGTAAAACAACATTTGTGCCCTTTTGGGGACATACAAAATGAGTTATGTAAAATCTCTAAATGGGCAGTGCAGTGGCAGATGAGATGCAAAGCAGACAAGCACAGGATCCAACTGTTTATGAACAACAGTGAACAAGGCAAATGGATTTCTGAATTTCATTGCTCATTCAGTAGAGTTTAAGTCAGAGGTTGCCTTCCACAACTGTACCGTAGTCAGACATCACCTTGAGCATTATGTGCAGTTTTGACACCAAGACCAAGGGCCTTGTAGGCAATACAGAGAAGGATAACAAAGCTGATATTTAGAATCAGAGACTTGAGTTATGGGAAGAAACTGGAGAAACTGAGGATCTGTAAATTGAAAAGAATAAGAAGGCCCAGACAGAAACAAGAACCAATGCCAGGAAGGACCTCCTTGTGCAAACAATATTCAACATTTGGAATGGTCCTGCATTACAACAGGGACTACACTTCAAAATCACTTCATTGGCTGTGAAGTACTTTGGGGCGTCTCAACGTCATGAAAGGCGCTATATAAATTCAAATCTTTCTTTTCTTTTGGTCTACCAGGGAGGGTGGCGAAATTGAAAACCTTAACTGCGTTCAAGGTCAGTTATTTGATGTGTTGAGGGAACGCAAGGTATTTTTCCCTGGATAGTTGAACTAAAATGGGCTAAATGGACTCATTCATCGATAATTTATCTTGTGATCGTATGATATCGCTTGGTAACTATGGGTTGCTATTGGTAACAGTCTAGGTAGCTTAGTTTCACTCCAGTTGCTCACTTTTTGCCTTTCTCTGTAAATTGACAAAATCCATTTAAGGACTGTTATTATTTAACTTTTTATTCTGCAGGTCGGGTGGTCCAAGACCTCCTATCTAGTGGCAGGAGTCATTTCACAACTGAATCCCTTGGACCTCCAGCGACAGTCCCATTTGCAGTGATAGGCAGTCATTATCAATTGATTGAAAGCTGTAACCATTTACATTGAGTCACACAGTTTCTGATGAGAGACTAGAAAAGCCTCCCCTCATAAGTCGATTGAGGACAATTTCCCTGGTGAAAGGTGGCCTACCTGGAAGGTTAGGGCCAGAGGCAGCTGGATGTCATTTCTGTCAAACGCAGCTAGGTCTGTCAATTAACGAAACACAGAGCAATCTGTGACCAGTGAAAGAGAAGCCTTCACTGAGCTGCTGAGCTGAGAGACAAGGCTTTGTTCGCAGGCATGTCTCACATACTTTCAGAGGCCAGATAAGCAGGCGCTCCATGAAAACCTGCATTATATTCATCCACTGTAATGCTGTATTGAGGACAAAGTGTATTTAGGGAGATACAGTCAGCGAGAAGGTAATATTCCCTTTATTATGAGGTTGCCAATGAAAAGCCTTAGGTTAGGTGGTCTGAAGTTCATCCAAGAAACTTCATAGAATGATTCTCTTTTTGCACCGGGGCCAGGGTAAGCTGGAAGCTGAGTCAGCCTGCTTAGCCAGGCCAGAGATCCGATTAGCAATCACCGTCACATGTGGTAATCAATAGCGGGCTTTTTCACAAGGGCTCTGAGACCACCCAGTTTCAAAGGAGCAGGTAAACATAGGTGGCCTGTAAGAGAGGGCGAGAGAGTGAAAAACAGGGAAGGGCATTTGACTATAACAGAGAAAGAGAAATAATTGATTGAAAAATCCAATAGTTTTTATCCATTTTCATCCACTCATTTTCTCCTTTCCTTTCAACCCCCAGTACCCCACCCTGAAGAGACTGACTCCTTGCTGAGTTCTGATTCTGTGGCTGCTAGGTACTCTCTGCTACCCCAGTCACCTTACTGTTATTCAAATAATAACTTTGATAATGAGCCTATGTTGTTTCAAGCCCTCAATTAGATTCTGTAACTCATGCTCAGCCATCCATTATTTAATGTAAAATAATACAAATTAGTATATGTTGTAACATTATATTAAACATTATAAATTGTGCAAAAAAGATGTAGAAAATGCTGTAAATACGCAGCAAGTCAGTCAGCATCTGTAGAAAATCATATTAAGATCTGGAATGCACAGCCTGAACAGTTCAAGCAGGTTCAACAGTAACTTTCAAAGTTATCGAGAGATACAGCACTGAAACAGGCCTTTCGGCCCACCGAGTCTGTGCAGCTCATCAACCACCCATTTATACTAATCCTATATTAATCCCATATTCCCTATCACATCCCCACAATTCTCCTACCACCTACCTACACTAGGGCAATTTACAATGGCCAATTCACCTATCAACCTGCAGGTCTTTGGCTGTGGGAGGAAACCAGAGCACCCAGCAGAAACCCACACAGTCACAGGGAGAGCTTACAAACTCCACACAGGCATTACCCAGAACTGAACCCAGGTCACTGGAGTTGTGAGACTGTAGTGTTAACCACTGTGCCACTCCAAGTACAAGTGAATTGGTTAAATACCTGAAGGGAAGAAAGTTACAGGGTTACGGGGAAAGAGCAGAGGGGTGGACTAATGGATATCTCTTTCAAAAAAGCAGAGGCACAATTTACTGAATTGTCCTTCTGTTCTGTAAGGTTCTATGACTCTAGGATAATGTTGTTAGAAAATTGTAAAATTTCGGTTATTAATCCAGAAAAAGGTTTCTGGTTGGGATCTTACTCCAGAGGCCCTGACTTTCCCGTCTGCTGGAGCCAGGGAATTTTGAATCCTCTGGATAGGAAGTGGCCACAGGGGGACAGCTGGGATGGTGGGGAAGGGTAATCATCACCTCGTGTTATCATTGCCAAAAAACAGATTTTACATTTCAAGTTCCCTGGTCCCTCCCCTACTCCAGAGGCTGTTTGCAACACTCAATGCCAGGAAGGCACAGGTACCGCTTGTGCCCAGCATTGTTGGGGTACAAGTGACAGGAAATACTCCGTATGACGTATTATGCCCATTGTGGCATAATGGTGACAGTTTTATCATGGGACCGATACCAAATCTGATAGATCTTTTGGCAATGGATGAAGTGTTGGGGCCCTGTCATAACCAGGTCCGACTCCAAATTGAGTCTCTAGCTGCCCAGTTTGTCACAGCTCTGCCTTGTAATGGGTTGAAATATTGGGGCCTGGTCTTTCTCTTTCTACAAATGGAGACAAACTCATTGTCTATTTCAGCATTTTCTGCATTTTTTAGAATTATAAATTGTGCCTTTGTTATAAATTCTAATTTGCATAGTGTTCGTGATGTCCTAGACAGTATACACTATAAATCACAGAACACAGCTGCAAGAAGGCAAAGACAAGTTAATCTTGCTAGAACACTGGAAACTTGCCTTTATTAATCCTGAATAGAGGTCCTGTAAGGAAAGTTTTTTTTATTCCTTCTCCAATTCTTCCCTGCTCCTTTACTTTTGATTCTTGCTCAGCTGCTGTTTGATGGACACACGGCCATGAATAGACCCCTGAAACCTCACTGAGTGACGATTGCTCATGCGTGAGTCTGAGAGTGAGGGTGTGCCAGGCTATTTGACCATGAGAGGGCCACCCCAACC